>NW_017619497.1:2255000-2527500 GCF_001879475.1 Ipomoea nil | reverse complement strand
GATAAATTCGCCAAAATTATAATAAATTCGTTATTTTAACATTTTAACTTTAATCAAAATACCAAAATATATTATATAATAACACAATAATTTGCTCCAAACTGCTAAAAACTAATACAACACATACATTTTGGGTTAATCTTCCATAGCCCCAATTATGTTTATAAGAGTCTCATTGCTCCTCTTATATAGAGGAGCTCTCTCTTTTCAAACATTGTAAATGTGGGATCAAAATGATCCCACATCATTTACAAAGGGAGCCGGTGGCTCGCCTTTGTCTTTTTTTTTTTTTTTTTTTTTTTTTTTGGTTAATTTTAATTTTATTTTGTATATAGTTTTTTTTGGATTATTATTATTATTATTGTTGTTGTTGTTGTTGTAATTTGATTATTTGGCAAATTCGTCAAAATTTTAACAAATTCGTCTGTTTAACATTTTATATTTAATCAAAACACCAAAAATATTATTTAATAACTTAGCAATTTGTTCCAAACTGCTAAAAACTAAAACAACTCATATACATTTTGGGTTAATCTTTATCAAACCCCCCTAATAAATTAAAAAAAAAAATTTTAAAAAAAAAAAACTAAAATAAGAAGCCATTAAGATAAGGTTTCTTAAATAAGAGCCTTTTGATACGTAGGGCTTCAATAAGTTGAGAAAGTTTACATGTTACAGGGTCAATCAAATAGTTATGTTTTGGAACCGTGTCCACCTTGCAAGGTGGACACAGTTCTATGTTTATAATTACTAAACTATATGTTCATTATTATAAAACTATATATTCATAATTTTTGAACTTCATATTCATAAGTACGTATTTAACTCTATATTTATAATTACAGAACTCTATGTTCATAGTTACTGAACTATATGTTCATAATTATAAAGATATATATGCATAATTTTTAACTTCATATTCACAATTATTGAATCTCTATATTCATAATTACATAACTATATGTTCATAATTATGTTCACAACACTATGTTCATAATTATAGAACTATATGTTCATAATTTTTGAACTATATATTAATAATTATGAACAATTTTTGAAATGTGTCTACATTGCAAGGTGGACACATATCCACAACATAATTTGTCAGGTTAATAGTACTAAAATAAAAAAAAAAAAAAAAAAAAATCTTTGGACTTCTCAATACTTGCCCATATTGATGGGCAAGCAATTTATGTTTGTAAATGCCCCTCTTATATAGAGGATTTTAAGAGCTCATCTTTCCAAACGTTTTCAATGTGGAATCAAAATGATCCCACATCATTTACAAAGGGGAGCCACCTTTGTCTTCTTCCTATTTTTTTTTTTAATTTTAAATTTATTTTGTATATAGTTTTGTTTGGATTATTACATTTGTTGTTGTTGTTATTATTATTATTGTTATGTTATTGTTATTGTTATTGTTATTATTTTAATTTTAATTTTATTTTATTATTATTACATTATTAGATAGGATTTTTATTATACTTGAACAATAATATTATCAATTATATTATTATATTAAAGAATATAATACCATACATAATGTTAACAATTATGCAATATTACCAATTAATAGATTTTATTTAATTTCTATTTGACATTTACTTACCAAATAAGCTTTACTACAAAAGTTTGGGCGGGAAAATGAAATAGGATGATTTTGTTTTTATATAATAATAATAATAATAATAATAATAATAATAATAATAACAATATAATATATATATATATATATATATATATATATATATATATATATATATATATATATATAGATTAATTATTACCCTAATACTTAATTTATAATTCTGATTTTAAAATTCTTATTATTATTATTGACATTAACATTTGATTAGTTTTATAAAAAAAATGTAAATTCTAAATTTTGTATGAATAAATTTAAACTCTAATCCGACGCATTTTCTTATATGATTGTATAATTCATTGTATATACACATAATATTTATTAATATGTATATAGAAAAGTTCTATAATATAATTTCATTAACTATAATTTATATTGATATATTTATAATTAAAAATTACATTTAAAAATTTAAAAAATTGCATTTAAATTTTGCATGATTATTATAGTGCATAAGTGTATGTATGATTAGAAATATTCATGTTTTGTTAATTTAATAATTTCATTTCTTTAATTATATTTCATATTTTATTAATTGTAATTTAATGAAATTGTCACAAATATTTCTAGGGAATAAATCTTATATTTCTCAATTTCTTTAATTATATTAATTATAATTACCAAATATTATGGCCATTACCATAATAATTTCATTAATTATATTACTTATATTAATTATAATATTTGTAATAATCTCTTCCAAAATTTAAATACATTACCATAATAATCACACAAAATAATGAAAGAAAAATTATCAGAATAATTACCTTTAATAAAAATAAGGTAATTATATTAAAAATTAATTATATATTAAGGTAAGTATAATTTATTTCATGCCAATAATATTATACATTAAGTATAAAAATATATATGTATATAAATTACCATAATAATTACACCAAAAAAGGTAACAATATATAATTATTAGGTAATAATATTAATAATTAATTATTAAGGTAAGTATAATTTATTAAAGAGGGGATATAATTTAAAAAGTAAATTATTTATTAGATTACCTAATATAATTATTTTACTAATTGATTCCATGCTACTATGTATAATTCATATATTTGAAATCTTTTTAAATCGAAATATCTATTAATTTCCTTAATAATTAAAATAATTGTTAGTCAATCAATATTCAATAGTACTAAAAGTATTATTTGAATTTTTATACATAAGATATAATATTATTAAATCGAAATAATTAAAAATAATGTGTCCATATTACAAAAGATTTATAATTGTAATTTTTATTGCATAATAGAATTTGGCAATTATTAAACATTGTTTATGGTAATTATTGTATGACATTTAATACTAAAATTATTAGGTAGAATTCTTATAATTAAGTATAATATTCTTAAGGTACAATATTGCTTATATATGGTTTACCCATATTAACCATCACTATATTAAATTAATATATAATTCTTTTAATATAATATATTATTAAATCTAAACATATGATTAATATTTATTCAATATTATTACGGAAGTATTACAATTATAAATTTTACTCCGTATTAAATTTTAAATGGCTTAGCATATCGAAGCAAACATGGTAACTCAATAACATTATTTTACATTAGTAAAGTGATTTTATATCAAGGAATGTCAGATGAAGAATAAAATCAAAATAATACTCTATTGAAAAAAAGCCACAGTACTTAATCATTTTTTTCCTTAAAAAAAAAAAAAATTAAATGGCAAGAAAAACGTCTTGAAGGGAGAGACAAACTACTCTCTTATTACAAAAAATGTACACTTTAAAATGGAGAAATTGAATTGAAACAAACTCCAACGCTTTGATATATTGACAACTAAAAAATGCTTTTAATTTCATTTTGGTTTTTATTGTATTCTTAGTATGCTTCCCTCTGTAAGTCTATACCTATTTACATATACACATAATTAGTTCCTCGATCACAAAACTTTATCATCTTGATGAGCAAGGAACTCTATTGCTTCCCGATCAATCTTTCTAGATCCGTATCTTCTTCACAAAAATAGACAAACAAACAAAAAAAATATCAACATTTTTTCTTATGAACCACTTTTGTTGTTTAAAAACCATAAAATACAAAAAAAAAAAAAAAAAAAAAAAACAAAACAAAACCCAAAAAGAAGAAAAAATAAAAGAAACTAAGATGATGAAAACCTCACCAATGCAAATCACGTATCAACCTCAACTGTGGAAGATCACAGGATGATTAGAAGTCTATTGCTTCCCGATCAATCTTTCTAGATCCGTATCTTCTCAACAAAAATAGACCCAAAAAAAAAAGAATATATCAACATGTTTTCTTACGAACCACTTTTGTTGTTTAAAAATCAGAAAATACAAAAAAAAACAAAAACAAAAAACAAAAAAAAAAAAACAAAAAAACAAAAAAACAAAAAACAAAAAACAAAACAAAACCCAAAAAGAAGAAAAAATAAAAGAAACTAAGATAATGAAAACCTCACCCGTGCAAATCACATATCAACCTCAACTGTGGAAGATCACAGGATGATTAGCAAAAATTAATGAAATAATTAACCTTAGTTGGGGTTGTGTATGGTCATATAAGGTGTATTTATACACAATGGATGAGATCAAAAGGGTTTAGTATTGAAATTATAATATGGTAAGAGATCTCAAGAAAGGTAAAATCTTTAATATTATTGAAATGCCATATTTGTCTAAATATTTGATATTACAAAAATGCCACTAAGTTTTGGGGGGAAAACTGCTAGGAGGATTTTACTTTTATATATATATATATAGATATATAGATATAGATATATAGATAGATATAGATAGATATAGATATAGATATAGATATAGATATAGATATAGATTTTACCTTTCACATTTTCAAACTTTGAATTTAAACATAATTAATGTAGGAATAAATTTTTATATAGTAGCAAATCATGTCAAAATCATTTTCAAAAGTTAGATGATGTAGAAAAATATTTTTGATTTTTTTGGCAAGTAAAGTAGGCTAGCACTTTCCGTCATCAACTCGCTTTTATAGTACTAACTAGTTTTTTTACGCGCTTTGCGCGAATGAGATAATGTCAAATGATTATTTTTAAATAAGTATTTCAAATATATCAATGCAATATTATATAGGAGATGTTTATGCATAGGTAAATAAATGTTGAATTTGTTTATTTAAATCGGTAAATTGTATATAAATTCAAGATAATATGTGAGAGATTGATTATAATTGTCACTAAAATAAATGTTTGCAACTTTGTAATAACGCTAGTCTAAATATTTAGTTTTAAAGTGATAGTCTAAATAAATACTACTTTTGGTTTAAATTTCTATAATTCTTCTTAATTCTCTGTCATTGTTTTCATCTTCAGTACATGTCTTCTCTTTTTTATTTTTTTTATTGGTAGTGTGTCATGTGCAATTAGGTTATTGGTGATAGCATAGAGGGATTCATCATGCAATGAGATTATGGTGTAGGAAGCTTTAGATTTGTATTTCTGTGTAAATGACTGAGATTTTAGTTGTAATATGAATTTTTTATCTTACAAACACCTATTGATATTTAGTAATGGTAGTTTTTCCCCTACATGTTTCATGTGTTGTGAGATGTGTGTCGTAGGTTATCATGTGAAAGTAATAAAGTATTGAACAAAATATCAATATTTATTATATTTGTATAAAATACTTAGTAAATAATCAAAAGAAGATTAATTAAAAAAAAACTTAACCTAAATTTGTGTTTTTAAAAAAAAAAAAATCAAGAAAATCAAATGATTTTTAAAGTTCCGGATTTAAAATCTTTGATGCTCAACTTTGAATGCTATGTATTTAGTCGGGCTAATTATTTGACCAAAGTTTATGTTAAATGTTATAGGAATAAGGGTCAAATAGGCCACTGAACTGCACACCAAAGTGCAATTAGGCCATCGAACTCAAAAACAATGCAATTGAGTCCCTGAACAACACAAAATCATGCAATTAGGTCTAAAATGACATGTTGACCTAAAATTGTGCTGACGTGGCAGTTACAAATTTTAAATATAATTTTAAATAAAATAATTAATTAAAATATTTTTAAAAAACTAAAAACTAAAAACTAAAACTGCCGGAGACGAATCGTATTCGTCTCCGGCAGATCTAGTTTATTTTATTTTTTTTTTTAATTTTTAATTTTAATTTAATTAATTTATTTATTTAAAATTATTTTTAAAATTGGTAACCGGCATTTCAGGCAAACAGATCATTTTGGACCTAATTGCATGATTTTATGTTGTTTAGGGACCCAATTGCATTGTTTTTGAGTTCAATGGCCTAATTGCACTTTGGTGTGTAGTTCAGTGGCCTATTTGACCCTTATTCCAATTTTATATTATATATTTTTAATACATTTTAACATATTCATAATATATGTTTAACAATTATGCCAATTCTAATTGGGTTGGGGTTCAAACCTAAGACCTTTATTATATAAATTAATGAGTATGTTAAGAATAATAAATAGTTAACGGAATATTCCGTTACTAAAGTTTATACTAATGAAATTTAGGGTTATTTAAGGGAAGAAAATAATATAATAGATGGTAAATAAGGAAAATTATTAAAATAAAAATAATATGAACTATTCATTTTAAGAAACAACTACTACCGACATTTTTTTGTTCCAATTAAGGGCCTAACATTATTGACTCTTATTAGATTTGTAGATGTAGATGTAGATTAACAAGGTATAAAATTAACAAGGGGAGGGAAGAAAACATTTTCCACCTTTTATACATATACATATGTATATATAGCTAGTATTTTTTATTTTTTGAAAACCATATGGCTAGTATTTTTTTCTTAGAATAACACCAATCTCATATCTACTCTAACATAAGCTAAACTAGTTCTAAAATTAAGTAGGAAATGAAAAGAAATTAAAATGGAGGAAGGGTCAAGAGTTCAACCCAAAACTAGGTAAAATATAATACTTAGGGGATGTTTGGTAAATAGTTGTTAGCTGATTGACCGATTGAGTTTGTGGATTTAATTATTTGATAGCATTAACTGATTGTAGAAAGATACTTGGTAAATTAGTTGTTAGCTGATAACTGATTACATGCAAAATGACATTCTTAAAAAGTTGATCGAAAAAGTTGCTTTGAGCAATTTTTTTTTTTTTTTTAATTTTAGCATTTTGAATCAATCAACTATTACAAAAAGTTAATTAATTAAACACTTATATTTTAACTGTTTAATCAAGTTAAACAACTAATAATGGTCAAATAAACTAAAATTGAGTGATAAGCTATTTATGTTACCAAACATAGCCTTAAAAACAAGTTAAGGGTGTAGACACGGTCAAACCTGTGGCCGAAAAAAATAGCTGGCACAAAATGCCCTGAGTCGTAGGAACATTTTACGAATCACATTTTAATTATGACACATTTTATATTTTATTTTAAAAAATTAATTCACACACAATTTTAAATTTATAAAAGAAAAATACATATATCCCCTCTCAATTTTTACCTCCAAACTTTTCCTGGTTTCATTTATTGGGTGAATGAATTGATAAATTCACCACACCCCCGAGATTTCATCTCATTTTGATTTTGATTCTTCTTTTATGTTATTTTAATTTGACTTATTTTATTTTATTTTATGTTATTTTAATTTAAATGATTTTATGTTATTTTAATTTGACTTATTTTTTATATTGGGTTGACACCGTAGACAAGGGTCCCTCTTAAGCAATCGTTATGCTGTGCATCCGTATGCACCATGCACGGTGCATACGGATGTCAAAACGACGTCGTTTTATTAAAAAACGTGTCTCCCCTTTAAAAAAAATTCAGGTTCGATTCCCCTTTAAACGACGTCGTTTTATTAAGCTGATACAATCTAACTGCCAAAATGGCCAAAGCGACGTCGCTGGACCTTTCTGTTTCAACCGCTTCTGAAACTTGTCAAACGCTGCGTTTTGGTCCCTTATAACTGCCTTCTCTAACCGTCCTTTCTTACGACGACGTTTTGCCCCAACTTTTGTCACTTGATCTCTGGGCCGTTACAAGAGAGACCGGTTTCAGTGATTCCGTCAAGGGGATGGCTTTGCTGTTAGTAAGGTACGGAGGTCGGTTCTATCGGTTAAGATGGCAAGCAAATCTGAAATTTTTTTTTGTCTCAATTAAAAATCGATGATCAAATTTGAAAAATTGCAATAATCGGAGGATCATTGATGGGATTTGATAAAGAAAATTTTGTAAAGAAAATATACAAAGGATGTTTACAAAATATTTTGTTTATTATTTTCAAAAAATATAAAATATCAGAGAAATTAAGAACGCGCCAACAAGGTCATCTCCAACGCCCTTCTCCTCAAAAGACAAAAATACAAAACCGCTCTAAATAGCTTTGGCGACAATAGGCAGTAGATTCTTAAGAGCGCGACTTAAAAGCGCATATGGAATTCGTTTGGTTTGGAATGGAATTAATCACACAAAGAGCAGAAGAATCCAGACAGGATTACAAACTCAGCATTGTACAACCGCGCATAAATCCGCATATAAACCGATCGTTCTCTGTCAACTCCAATTCAGCATTTCTCTATCCGGATTTACATTTGCTGTATTTTGGGTGTCTAGGGGTCCTCTTTCCGAGTGAAGTACAATTTGGTTTCTCTAGTTCTAGGGGCTTTCAGTCTTGAACTCTTGATTCAGGGGAGGGCTCTGTTCGCTGAGAATGATGGCTTCTGCTTCTGCTGCTGCACCTCTTCCTTCACAAAAGGAGCTTGAGGAAATGCTCATTCAGTCTGGAATTCAGCTCTCTACACCTCCTTCATTCACTGCCGAGCTTCTCAGCCTCCTTGAAGTAAAATTCTTCTCTTTTCTTTTGCATATAAAGGTTCAATTATGTTTGGATTGGTTTTCATTGATGGGATTTCTTCACCAGGCAAATGATTATAAAATTTTAGGGTCTCTTTTCCTTTTTTTTTTTTTGGCTGAAAGGATCAATTCTTATGTTGTTATTCTGTCTACGTTTTATTTAGAAATGTTTATGCTTTCATCTCTAGTTTATTCATATCTGATTTTAGGAACTGACATGTTTGAATTACACAAACACACAAAACTACAGTCCTCATAGGTATCTCATATATATATATCTGATGTCCCTTCCTTGAGCATGGGCCATAAATTTATTTTGATGAAATTATCAAATTGCCTGGACATTATTTGTTTACTAGTGTTGTTTTAACTCTTCTGTTGTGTTGCATTTTCTTTTAGAAAGTTGAATCAGAACTGAAGAGCATAGGGAAAGACCCTCCAGTGTCGACGTTAAATGCACTTGAACCAATTAAAAAAGCACTGATTGAAAAGAAGCTTATGAGACATTCTGATAAAATCATTGAGGTTTCTGTTGCATCTTGTATCTGTGAAATTATGAGAATATCTGCACCCGGTCTACCCTATGATAATACAGAAATGGAGGTATTTAATACTTTATTTGTTCAAAACTTAGGCCAGGTTGCAAACAATTTCAGTATTTATTTATTATTTCTTTCTACCTGAGCATTCTAACATATACTGTATCATATATGTGCATCTATGTTTAAAAAGTATCATCTTTTGATTCTCAGGTCGTTTTCCATCAGATTATAGCATCGCTTGAAAAGTTATATTACATTGATAGCAACTACTATAGTAAGGCTCTGAGAGTTCTTGAAGCCGTTGCTAAGTACAGGTTGTGTGTGATGCTATTGGATTTTGACTATGTGTTAGCTGTTAACGTTTTCCAACTGTTTCTCAAAATCATCAGGTATTTTCTAGTTCATATCATATAGCGTATAATTTTGATATTTTCACCAAATCAGTTTCCTTGGAAGCTTACACACTATAGTATAATGTTCTGCTACATTGTACATTTGTACTCTTTAATGA
Source organism: Ipomoea nil (assembly GCF_001879475.1). NCBI lineage: Eukaryota > Viridiplantae > Streptophyta > Magnoliopsida > Solanales > Convolvulaceae > Ipomoea > Ipomoea nil. The sequence goes on along the minus strand of NW_017619497.1, from coordinate 2,517,950 downwards.
GTCTATAGAATTGACCCTTCACTTTTTATCAAGCTTCAACCATACCAATGCTGTATTAAGATACATGGTAGATATCATGTCTCAACTCATAGAAGAAAGAGATGAAGTCTCACTAGATTTTCAAGTGTCCATTCTTGATAGCCTCAGAAAGGAAACTCTGGTAATAATCACTATGCAAATATTGATGCTATCTCCAAACATTGCTTTCAATTATTTGATTAACTAGGTATGTTTTTATCTAGGCTACTGCACCTTGTTCAGCGCTATTGGGAAAAGAAGTCTTGGAAAAGTGTGCTACCAGACTGAAGCCTTGTCTTTTAGAATTAATGACAGATATGAACATGAATTTGGATGATTATTGCAAAGTACTTGGCTCAATATTGCATGAAGTTCCTGAGGGATAAAACACGGTATCTATGATAAAACTTGCTGACTTCCTCCTGTGGCATTTCCTTTGAAGATGTTTATAGATTAAGATAATTTGGGCGTATTCAGCATGCATATGCTCGACTATGGATAGAATGAGCAGTTGGAAGTTTTAGAAGTTAGGTGAAGGGAGTAGACATTAAGAAAGACATACTATTGCAAGAAGTTATGACTGATGTAGCATCAACTTCAGTTTGCAATTGGTTTGCATCTCTTTATTGAATTCTATTAAAACTTAAAATTTGCAGTGAAAATTTGAGCTAGCATATCTTTTTTTTTTTTTTTCTTTTCTTTTAATGAATTCCGTCTAAGTTTCCTTCTACAGTTCTACCTCTTTCTTTTCTATCTCTAATTTTTACTGTATTAGTGGTATAGGATATCTTACTGGTAAATCCTGTCCTCAATTAATGTACCCCAAGAAAATAAAAAATTAGAAACTTAGTATCATATTCTCCTTCTTGCAACCAGTGCATCCCTAGACATATGTTGAACTAGGGGTATCTCAGCAGTAAATCCTATCCACCATAAGTGTACCCAAAAAAACTGCATAAAAGGTTGATTTTGAGGGATTGAAAAGCCTAGTGGGTGTGACTAAGCAGAAGCAAAATATGTGAGAAAACAAAGAAAGAGAGAATATATGATTATGTTAATAATAATAGATTGTCTCTTTGTTTTTCTTGAACTATAGGAACATTGGGTTAAACCACTCCTAGTTTGGAAATGAGAATTGCTTAATGCTTCATTTCTCTAATATATCTTTTGGAAGACTTTACTATATTCATCCTACCAAAATCTGTATATAGAGAATGCGGCTTTTAAACCTTTCTTTTTACACTTCTGCTCAATATATTGCCTGAAATCCTTTTATATGAAGTCTTTACAGAGGCAATCATGTTGGTGATAGGTGATAGGGAGAATGTTTGATGCATTTCATAGGAGATAAGTAAAGCCTTTCATCTAAATCCAACTTCCTTTATGACTTTGGAAGAACTTGGCATTTATCAAGTGAAACTTTTCACTGAAAATATAATTTTTTTTTTCCACAAGTCATGTTTATGAAATGCAATTTTCTTAACATTACATTTTTTTTTTTTGAGGAAATTAACATTACATTTCTAAGATGTGACTTCTTGTAATTTTCTTATCAACTACAAATGTTATATAATATTATTATTTTGCTACTGAGAATTGCATAATACAAAATTAGTCTTCATTAAAACTTGCTTATTTTTGACATTTTGTATAAAGTAAATAAAATATTTATAATTTATGAACTTCCCAGTATAGCCATTTCATGGATATTTTGCATCTAAGTATGGCATCTTACCCTATTTGTTTTATATGTCATTACTGTCTTTTGGACAAAATAACCAAATGTATACACTTATTGATTTTATTCATATTAAGGATTCTGAAAAACTTCATACTATTAAAGATTACAGAAAAGAGTTGATAGGGGCTAAAGTCAGAGTTTGGTGGCCCCCGGATAAAATTAAAGGCAAGTACTTAAGATGGGTAAATGTAATGACTGCCTTAGTACTCATTGAAATAGAAAGCTTATCACTTGTCCCATTGATTACAACATTTGACAATTTCCATTAGTTATCACATTTACATTATTTTAATCCTATCGTAAATATACAAATTGTTGCATTTAGTTTGTAAACATGTAGCTTATGCACTTATGATTTATTCTTCTAATGTGTTTTTAATTTTTTGCTTTTAAAGTCTAAGGGGGTGTATTTTTTTTTTTTTTTTGTTATTATTATAAGGAAGTGGATACCCTATATAGGCACTACTTGCCTCAATTGAGGTTCGAACCTTTCACCTCCCACTTACAGGAGCAACCCGATATCAATGGACCACAAGCTACTAGTTCTAAGGGGGTGTATTCAATCATGACTTTTGTAGAGTTTTAAAGACGTTTAAAATGATAGATTTTAATAAACTTTGATTGACTTTTATAAAGTCGTTCAAAACTTTTTAAAACTTTATAAGACTCTATAAAAGTCTATAGAAAAAATATTTATAGACTTTTATCAACTTTTTATTTTTAAAAGTCTACAAAAGTCATTGAAATTCTAAATTGAATGCAACCTTACAAAACTTCAATGATTTTGATTCGAGTCAGCAATGGTCCTCCGACTATTGTGATTTTCCAAAATTGGTCCTTGTCTTTTAATTTGGACAGAATAGACCCTTGACTATCAGATCTGTTCCAGCATTAGTCCTTCTGTCAACCTTCAGTTAGTTAGGCCTTAGTTCAAGGGCTAAAATGGTCATTTCATTAGCTTGATTTCTTCTTTCTCTTTTCATTAGCGTCCATTACCGGCGAATGTGCAGGAAATTAAAGAAGAAGACTGCGAGTGTCAAAATGGAAAACAAAGCAATGCAATATGGCGACAAAATACTACACTCTCAATGATTGTCCTAGTTTACGCCTCCTCTCTCTGCCTTTCATCCACCAAAGCCCACGTCTGTGCCGTTTTCACACAAAGCACCTCTACTCAAATATCTCCTCTCTCGCCGGAAACAATATGGAGACTACTTCACTCTCCAAAACCTGCCAAGAATACCCTGAAATTAGGAATTCCACTGCAAAAGATTTCCAAAAAATAAAAACTGAAAAAGTCCCAAACTGATAATAGAGAAACCCCAGATCTCCAGAAGCAGAGAGAGTGGGGGGGGGGGGGGGGGGGATTTAATCATTTGATTTTTTCAACGATGTCGGAGACAACCTTATCCATGTCGAGAGCCTTCATGAGTGCAAATGGCCTCTTCATATCCAGAAGGCTGATGAACTTCTCCCCATTCTCTCCGCGGATTTAGAAGCATCCCCGCCGGGGTTTTCCGGGTTGACCACCACGTTTACGCCGGCAACGCCTTTCTCCAACCCCTCCTTCACCGTCAAAGCCCGAGTCTTGAACGTGTTGCACTACTCTATCGCGACGGTCTTCCCATCCCCCGATCGGCAATGAACTGAGAACCAGACCGGCGATGGTATAGGGGAAGATGGCAAGTAATTGCCACGCCTGAGCAGAAACTTCGACAGGTTTTGGGACGACAAATAGAACCAGAAGCTCAACAGAAACAGAAATAATAAAAGGAATAATCTTTGCGCCTTGCGGCTCCCGCTTCGGCTTAGTGGCGGTGGAGATGTTATCCCCGGCAAATTATGCCCTGGACCCGTGTCCACATTGAATTGTGGACACGGGCCCAAAACGACGTCGTTTTTAAAAAAAAACGCGTCATTTAGTTATAAAAAAAAAATTCGCGCGTGTTTTGCCGTTAACGGTGTTATTATTTTTTTTTTTTTATTATGAATGTACAGTTATGTCGTTATGAATGTACAGTTATGCCGTTATGAATATACAGTTATGCAATTATGAAATTATGAACATAGAGCTCTAACATTATGAACTTACAATTATGAACATATATAGTAATAAAATTATGACCATGGAGCTTTAAAATTGTGAATATAGAGCTTCAAAGATTATGAATGTACAGTTATGGAGTTATGAATGTACAGTTATAGAGTTATGAATCTACAGTTATGGAGTTATGAATCTACAGTTATGAGATTATGAATCTACAGTATGGAATTATGAATGTACAGTTATTGATCGAATTATGAACAAAGAGCTCTAACATTATGAACTTACAATTATGAACATATAGTGATAAAATTATGAACATAGAGCTCTAAAATTGTGAACATAGAGCTTCGAAAATTATGAATGTACAATTATGGAGTTATGAATGTACAGTTATGGAGTTATGAATGTACAGTTATAGAGTTATGAACGTACAGTTATGGAGTTATGAATGTATAGTTATTAACATATAGTAATAAAATTATGAACATATACTCTTGCAATGAAGCGGTCTGAAATTTAAAAAAAAAAAAAAAAAAAAAAAAAAAAAAAAACGAGATAACAGTGCCTAACGGCACTGTTACCCGTGTCCAGCAAGCATGCTGGACACGGGTCCAACGCATAACGATTGGTTATCCCCGGAGGATGAGAAACACGTGACAAGTGATAATGGGCCTTTCGATTATTATTACAAACTATCGTTAGATTTGAACAAATATTTGACATGAGAGACTAAAAAGGCTATAAAAAAACAACAACAAGGGACTAAAGAGGGTTACCATTATTTAGACTAAGTTGTCCATTATGCAACAATTCACAGATTAAAAAAATACTATTTCCATTACTTATATATATAGTACAAAATAAGGCTTTGTAATATTTAATGAAATTAATTTAGAAAAAGTGTAATGCTCCGAAAGTAGTGGCCGAGTGAAATTAGCATGATTCTGCTACTTTCTGGGTTAAGCTGTTGAGCCTATTATACATATTTTTCTTAGTATGATTTATCTCTCATGCGTGATTTGCCACCTATTACATAAAAATAAATTTACCCAATATATATTCTCGAATAGTAATTACGATTTCCTTCTTACCCAATTTAAAAAAAAAATACAAATAATACTCAAAAGTTAAAGACCTTGTGGTCAAATGGCATAGAGTTACTCTTCTAATGGGAGGTCATGGGTTCAAGTTTCAGTGGAGGTGGTATTTGATTCGTTAGATTATGAATAGATACTACATGTAACAAGACAAAATTTATATTTTATTTTAAAAATTATTTCACACGTTAGATTATGAATAGATACTACAGTATTTTAATATAATGTACAACTTGAAAAGCATAACAGATAGACATAATTCAGTAATATAACTTTCATTGGCTCTTATAAGATAGTTATTATATTATATTTGGGAGACGATAGAAAGATGGACATAATTCAGTAATATAACTTTCATCGGCTCTTATAAGATAGTTATTATATTATATTTGGGAGAAGATAGTTATTATATTATTTCACAAATAATTTAATATGGAGAAAATGCTTTTTATACCTCATAAATTCTTTCATAATATGACTTATAATTGATGGGTAGAGAAAAAAAATAAGTGTGTGAGACCATTTCATTTTGAGACGTGAAAAGTGAAACACTTTATTGGAAGGAGAAAAGTTTGAATGTGAATAACACAACTCTTAATTTTTCTCAGCCTTAATGTTAATGACAATATAAAATCTATGATAAGCAACATTATAGAGATTGGAGAGATAGGGAATTCTATAAATTATCTCGGCTTACCCGTCACTTGTAGTAGGATGAAACACAAAGGAGATTTTGGGATTCCTTAAGAATTAAGTTCTCAGCAGAATCAGTGGCTGGAGTCACAAATTCTTATCAAGAGCCAGAAAAGAAGTTCTTATACAAAGTGTGATACAAGCACTACCTTCTTATGCTGTGAGCATATTTCAAATACCAAAGGAGATTGTGAGAGAGATTGAATGTTCTATGAATGCTTTCTGGTGGGGAGCAAAATATTGCAACCGTAACGATATTCAATGGAAATCTTGGTCACACCTTTGTATTCCCAAAGATTGGGGTGGTATTGGCTTTCGAAAACTGGACATCTTTAACGTCGCACTGTTATGCAAGCCAGCTTGAAGACTCATTCAATTCCCCTCATCCCTTGTTGCAAGAGTCTTCCAAGCAAAATACTACCCAGGCTCCTCATTCTTAGATGTTAGGAGTTGCAGCAACCCATCCTTTGTTTGGAACAATCTCTTAACCACCAAGGAGATCATCAGAAATCATAAATGTTGGAGGATTGGTAATGGTAACTCCATTAATATTTGGAGAGACATATGACTTCGTGATCCCTCAAATTCATAGATCACCACGCCTCCTTTCCCTTTTTGAAAAATGTTGTTGTTTCCTCCCTCATCCAAAACGAGGATCAAAGTTAGGAATTGGACACAATTCATAATATATTTAACCATTGTAACACCACTCTCATCACCAACATTCCCATGCCCATGTTCAAAAGAGATGATAAACTAATTTGGATGAGGGAAGGCTGAGGTCACTCTACACTTAAAAGTTGTTACAAGGCTCTTGGAGCGTTATGCTGTGGACCCGTGTCCACCATGCGTACATTCATAATTTCTATACTGTAAATTCATAATTTCTATACTGTAGATTCATAAAATTTATAATGTAGATTCATAATTTCTATACTGCACATTCATAATTTATGTACTGTAGATTCATAATTTCTATACTGTACATTCATAATTTCTATACTGTAGATTCATAAAATTTATAATGTAGATTCATACAGTACAGAAATTATGAATGTGCATTATAGAAATTATGAATCTACAGTATAGATTTTATAAATCTACAGTATAGAAATTATGAATCTACAGTATAAAAATTATGAATCTACAACGTGTCCACCTTGCACATGGTGGACACGGGTCCATAGCATAATTTGCCAAGTCTCTTGTGGGTGAGAAGAATACTGAAAACAGGAAAGATTGGGCCTCAATATGAAAAAGTAACGTCCCTCCCTAAGTGAAAACTGGCTTATATATGAGAATAAAAATAAATGCAAAAATAAGCACCACCTACTCCATAATTATAATTTTAACATAATGCTAACAACCGAATAAAGACTTAAACACATATAATTTATTATTATTAAATTTGTATTCAAAAATTAATTTTATTACTAGCATAATTTAAAATTATAATATAATATTTGTAAATAGTGTCTTTTACTTATTTTACTATTATTTTTAACTAGTATTGTCCCGTGCGATGCACGGACTAAATATTAAAGGTTTGTTTGTAATGTTAGAATAGGTAAAAATGTTTTTAATGATGGTATTTGAAGTACAGAAGAAGAAAATATGAACCACAATTTAATTGTTTAAAATTACATTTTTATTAAGTATATGACAAAATAATTATGATAATTGTATTTATAATTATAATTATTATAATATGAATCTACAGTATAGAAATTATGAATCTACAACGTGTCCACCTTGCACATGGTGGACACGGGTCCATAGCATAATTTGCCAAGTCTCTTGTGGGTGAGAAGAATACTGAAAACAAGAAAGATTGGGCCTCAATATGAAAAAGTAACGTCCCTCCCTAAGTGAAAACTGGCTTATATATGAGAATAAAAATAAATGCAAAAATAAGCACCACCTACTCCATAATTATAATTTTAACATAATGCTAACAACCGAATTAAGACTTAAACACATATAATTTATTATTATTAAATTTGTATTCGAACATTAATTTTATTACTAGCATAATTTAAAATTATAATATAATATTTGTAAATAGTGTCTTTTACTTATTTTACTATTATTTTTAACTAGTATTGTCCCGTGCGATGCACGGACTAAATATTAAAGGTTTGTTTGTAATGTTAGAATAGGTAAAAATGTTTTTAATGATGGTATTTGAAGTACAGAAGAAGAAAATATGAACCACAATTTAATTGTTTAAAATTACATTTTTATTAAGTATATGACAAAATAATTATGATATTGTATTTATAATTATAATTATTATAATTATTTTGTCATATACTTAATTATAATTATTATAATTATAATTATAATAATTATGATATTGTATTTCTAGTTTAATTTAAATAATTACAAGATTAAATTTTCTCTCCCTGCGACCTAGGGTTTCCTCCGTCTCCCCCTGCGATCTAGGGTTTCCTCTTACGTGCATGAGACGAGAGTGCCATTGAAGTTGCTTGGCCTATCTTCGATGGACGTCCAGGAGATAATAGCACACACTGCAGACATCACGCTAGACGATGAAGAGCAAGGTGTCCGGTTCGAGGATGAAGAGCTCGGCGTCCAAACCCTGCCGGCGTCGAAGCAAACGTGGACCATTGTTGGCCGTTTTTTAACGGATCAAATTCTCAAGACCGAGGTGATGAAGCGTGTTATGGCTTCGGCTTGGAAGCCACTCATGGGTATTGAGATAACGGATGTGCAGCCTAATTTGTTTTTGTTCACCTTCTTTGATGAACCGGACATGAGGCGTGTTATGGATGAGGGTCCTTGGGCGTTTGAGAATGCGACGCTGCTATGCCAAGTCCTGAACGATGGTGAGGATCCGCTACAGGTTAGTCTAAATTCTGTGGACTTATGGGTTCAAGTTCGGACATCCCCCAGGGATACCGCACGGTGAAGGTTTTGGAAAGAATTGGGGACTATGTTGGGGTTTTCTTGCGTTATGATGAACGAAATTTTGAGAGGTAATGGACTTCCTTCTATAGAGTTAGAATCACCCATGATGTCTCAAACCCCTTAAAGCGGCGGATGAAGATGATTCTGAGGGATGGATCGTCGACATGGATTAATTTTAAATATAAACGCCTCCACATGTTTTGCTTTTTTTTGTGGAAGGATGGGTCACACGGATAAATTTTGCTTGCAAGCTCGCATTTCGTTGTTGAGGCCGGAATAGTATCCGTTTGGTGTGTCGATGAGGGCGGGGGGTTCGAGTCCGGCGAAAGTGTTGGGGGGAAAATGGTTACAACTGGGCCAAGAGAGGAGACGTGAGATTGGCTATGGGGGTGAGGGCAGGAGATTGGCAGTGGGAGTTGGGGTTGGAGGGGTTGGGCAGTCTCGGGTGGAGGTTGACAAGGCTACGGATGGGGTGGATTCGGGAATTAGGACTGTGGATGGGATGGGCGGTGAGGGTGTTGGTGGTGAGGGGGAGGGAGTTCGGGTGGATCCGAAAAGACGGAGGACGGATGGCGGGGAGGTGAGTGCTTTGAATGGGAATATGGTTGTTGATTCTGATGCTTTGTTTATGGCGGGACCTGTGGATCAGGTCCACCGGTCCCAATGAGTACCTTAAGTTGGAACTGTCGTGGCTTGGGTAATCCACAGACAGTTCGCGAGATTGAGGACATGGTGTCCTCTAAGAAACCCGACTTTGTATTTCTCATAGAAACCAAAGTTGACCGTGATCATGCGGAGCGTCTTTGGGTTAAACTTGATTTTGATGGGCTTTTTTGTATTGACAGTTCTGGTTTGAGTGGTGGATTGGCTCTGTTGTGGAGTGCGAATAATACAGCGAGATTGATAAGTTATTCCACAAACTATGTGGATGTTGAAGTGACTATACCGGGGTTTGAAAAGTGGAGAATGACCGGCTTTTATGGCTTTTCACAGAGGGGTCAAAGGAGAGACTCTTGGGACCTTATTCGTACTTTAGCTGGCAGATCAGATCTACCGTGGATGATGATTGGAGACTTTAATGACTTACTATTTCAATCTGAGAAGCGAGGTGGAAACCCTCATCCTGTGAGTTTATTGCATGGGTTTGGTGAGACTATAGAGGAGTGTGGCTTAGCGCAGATGCCCATGATGGGATATCCGTTTACTTGGGAAAAAGGAAAAGGCACACCAAATTGGATAGAGGAAAGGTTAGACAAAGTTTTGGCTAGCCAGAGTTGGCATGAGAACGTGCCGGATGCTAGTGTGCAGAATATACTAACCCGAAAGTCCGATCATTCTGCTCTTTTCCTTGGGATTCTGAATCTTCGGGAAAGGACGGGTGGTTTGAGAAGAGGGTTTCATTTTGAGATGGCATGGCTGCACGATGAAGGATGTAGAGGTGTGGTGGAGAAAGCATGGAGTGAAGGCGCAGGAAGGGGGTTGCAGGAGTGTATCTCTCTCTGTGGAAATCGTTTGACGCGTTGGGGAGGATAACGTTTTCATAAGTTTGGTGAACGGATTAGGAACCTACGGAAAGAGCAACTGCGTCTGAGGGGGTGTAATGACCCGGTCTCATTAGCTGAGTTCCAACGTTTAGAGGAGTGCCTGTGTCGTATTGAAGCCTAGGAGGATACATACTAGAGGCAGAGGGCCAAACAGCATTGGCTTAAGAACGCGGATGCTAACACGAAATATTACCACAGGTATGCATCTCATCACAAGAAAAAGAATACTATTTTAAAAGTTATGAATGATAGTGGGGATTGGGTTGAGGGTGAAGCTATGAGGAATGTTATCCACAACTATTATAAGACTATCTTTACCTCCGGCTCTCCAAGTGATAATGGGGAATTCTTTGGAAATATAGCCTCTCGTGTAACACAGGTGCAGAATGAGTCGCTTTTGCGGCCCTTTGATGCTAGTGAGGTTAGGAGTGCGCTATTTTCCATGTTTCCTGACAAAGCACCAGGACCGGATGGAATGAATCCGGGGTTCTACCAGCATTTTTGGGATGTAGTGGGTGGTGATGTATCGGCCCATATTGTGAATTGTCTTAATACTCGCTCGTTTCCTGCTTGCCTGAATGATACGAATATAATATTAATCCCCAAGAAGAAGTCCCCTGAGGTGGTCTCGGATTATAGACCGATAGCGCTGAGTAATGTGGTATACAGGATTATGGCTAAGGTTATAGCTGCCAGAATGAAACCACTTATGGGGGATATTATATCTGACACCCAAAGTGCTTTTATATCTGATAGATTAATAACAGATAATATTTTGATTGCTGCCGAAGTTGGACATTTTTTGAACAGAAAACAATGTGGAATCACAGGATGGGGGGGCTTTGAAACTGGATATGGCGAAAGCCTATGATCGGGTGGAGTGGCCCTTCTTGCGTAGTATGATGCTGGCATTGGGCTTTGATGAAGGGTGGGTGGAATTGATAATGCTATGTGTAACCTCAGTTTCGTATAGTATACAGGTTGGTGGAGCACGAAGTGAGTAGATCACGCCGACTCGTGGATTGAGGCAGAGTGATCCATTGTCACCTTATCTCTTTATTATTTGTGCTGAGGGACTTTCATTGCTGCTACAGCAGGCACAGTTGAGGGGAGATCTACATGGGTGCAGAGTAGCTAGGGGAGCCCCCCCTATATCCCATTTATTTTTTGCAGATGACAGTTTACTCTTTTTTAGAGCAACTGCGCAGGAGGCCAGTGTGGTTAAACAATATTTATCGATGTATGAGGAAATGTCTGGGCAAGCAGTGAATTACTATAAATCAAGCATTTGCTATAGTAAGAACACGCGGGATGAACACAGAGAGGAGATTGCCAGTATCTTGGGAGTGGTTCAGGCTCCGAATTTGGGAAGTATTTAGGACTTCCATCATTTGTGGGCAGGAATAGGAGAGCAGTTTTCTCATATATTGATGACAAGATTAGACAGCGAATTGGGTCATGGAATAAGAAGTTGCTTTCACAGGCAGGTAAGGAGGTCTTATTGAAAAGTGTGACACAATCTATGCCCACCTTTTCTATGAGTGTCTTTTTATTACCTATGAATATTTGCACAGCTATTGAGAGAACTATGAATCGTTACTGGTGGAGATCTAAAGATGACCAGGGCATCCATTGGAAGGCATGGGATAAATTATGTATCACTAAGAAATATGGAGGATTGGGCTTTAATGAGTTGCATGCCTTTAATTTAGCTATGTTGGGGAAACAGGCCTGGCGTTTACTCACCAAACCTGAATCGTTGGTTTCCAGAATATTTAAAGCCAGATACTATCCTAAGGGGTCATTCTTTGATGTTTGTATAGGGAATAACCCAAGTTTCTGCTGGCGTAGTATTATGGCTGCACAGGAATTAATTTGTGGAGGAGTTAGACGCAGGATTGGGGATGGAAAGGCAACTCTTATATGGGATCATCCATGGCTTCAGGATGAAAATAATGCGAAAGTAATAACTGAGAAACCACCATACTTGGCGCAGGCAACTGTTATGGGGTTAATAGATTAGGAAACGGCGACATTGGATCATGATATTTTAACTGATATTTTCATTCCGGGGGATGTGACACGAATATTGAAAATACCTGTGGCACCGGATTATGAGGATATGTGGTATTGGTATGGTGATATAACAGGTGAATACTCGGTTAAAAGTGGTTACAGACAAATAGTGGGGAATTATGTTCAAACGACAGGGATGTTTGATAAATGGCCCAAATTATGGAAGCTCAAAGTACCCCCGAGATGGAAAACATTTTTATGGAGAGCCTTGAATGATATATTACCCACAACAAGGAACCTCATTATAAAGAGAGTGGAGATTAGCCCAACATGTGCTATGTGTGGGATTATGCATGAGGATGTTATGCACTCTTTGGTTAGATGTGATTATACAAGGAACATTTGGGCACAATCTCACCTTCCAATCCCCAATACTATCACATATATTTTCCATGTTTGGTTTAATGAGATATTAAATATTCTAGATGATGATGGAATTATTTTTGCAGTAAGCCTGTTATATTATATATGGCGGGCGAGGAATGGAGCTGTGTGGGATGCATGCTTGCCCAGACCACGAAAGATAATTGCAGTCGGAACCGCAGCGATCCGGGCATGGCAAATTGCACACCCGGACCGCACGCAGCAGCAACCGTCTCGGCATGGATTGGCCACGGCAACCTCCGAGCAGCGCCAAGGAGCGGAACTGCAGCCTGCTGCCGTGACTGCCGCAACACACACGGCCATCTCCCCACGGATAGCTCATGGAACCATACGGAACAAATGTTATTTTGATGCGGCGTATTTCCATGCCACAAATAAGGCCGCTGTTGGGGCAATTCTCCTAGACGAACAGGGTTCGTATATCTCAGCTTTACAGGCACCATTGATAGACTGCTTCTCCCCGCTTATGGCAGAAGCAATTGCATGTAAAGAAGTGTTATCTTGGTTATGGGATCGTGGAGAGAGATCGGTAGACATCCTAACGGATTGCCTGTCACTACAACAATATTTATCACTTGCGAAGGATACACCTCGTTCGTACCTCGGCTATGCCATTGACACCTGCAGAAACCGGATGGTTTCCTTTGATTATGTTTCAGTCAGTTTTGTTCCTAGATCAGATAATTGTTTAGCACATGTTTTAGCCACTTCGGCCTTTAATTATTCAGCAGCTATGTATTCGGACTCTGGTCCGCCAGACTCTATTTCAACGTATTTCCAATAAATGCCGCGCAGGCTCCTTTCAAAAAAAAAATTATGATATTGTATTTACAATATTTAATTTAATAATTGAAAATAATATGATACAAAAAGTTACTATTATTAATCGCAGCTAGCGGTATACATATTTGATCTTAAGTATATCTACTCTAGTATGCTACCCATGCGATGCATGGAATGAATATTGGACAACATTATAATAATATTATTTATTAAAAAATACATAATCTAATATCAACATAGTTGCAATTCATATTCATATATATATATATATATATATATATATATATATATATATATATATATATATATATATATATATATATATATATATATACAGCATATGGTCTTGTGAAAATTAAATGTTGTTAATAACAACATTTAACAATTAATATCGATATTTAATTTTCACAAGATCATATGGCTTTATTATGATTAAGATAATCTAAAAACATATTTAAAATTGAACAAAAAATGTCAATTTTAAAAGAATGGAAGGAACAAATATAAATGTATGAATAATTCAAGAGGAAAAATACTATAACATATTAAGGGAAAAGTGTAATTTTCACTATATTTTATCAGAGACATTCAAGGCCATCTCCAATAGGGATGTCAATCGGGCCAGTCCACTCGGTTTCGGGCAAGCCCTGTCGGGTTGTCGGGCTAATCGGTTTATTAATATTTTATTCTCGGATTCGGTTTGGCCTTAACCCTAAACTTCGGGTTGTCGAGCTAGTTGGGCGGGTTGAACCATCTGAACTAAAATTAGAAACTGAAAGTGAGTACCCATATTTGGAGTAGGGATGACAACGGGGCGGGTCGGGGCGGGCCGGGAAGTATACTCCCCGTCTCCGTCCTCAACGGAAAATTTAAAATAGTGCCTATTTACATTCCCGCGGAGAATTTGGCGAGGACAAAGAATCCCATCCTCATCAATTTTTAGTCAAAATATTAGATTAATGTTGTTTTAAATTTTAAAAAACTAAAAACTTAAGTTTTAATTTAAATTATATATATATATATATATATATATATATATATATATATATATATATATATATATATATTATATATATATATATATATATATTTATTTATTTATTTATTTATTTATTTTTAATTATAATAATTATTCCATGTATGTTAGGTTTCACATCACTTCTATAATAAAGAATAGTTTTCAATAGTTCGAGTTGTCGGGCTAGCCCTTTTAATTTCGGGCTAGCCTTATCGGGCCATCGGGCTAATCGGTTTCGGACTTGTCGGGTTAATGTGTTTTATCGGACTAGCCCGTTCGAGCCATAGCCCTGTCGGTTTCGGTTTTATCGGGTTCGGGCTAAATTGACATCCCTAATCTCCAAGGCCCTTTGCCTCCAAAACAAAAATTCAAAAATCCTATAAAGAGCTTTGGCGACAATTGGTAGTTGATTCTTCAGAGCGCGACTTAGAAGCGCATATGGATTTTGTTTGGTATGGAATGGAATTAATCACGCAAAAAGCAGAAGAATCCAGGCAGGATTACACGGATTCCAAACTCAACATTGTACAACCACACAAAAATGAGCAGGAATCCACACACAAACCGTTAGTTACGTTCTTTATCAACTCCAATTCAACATTTCTTTATCTGCTTTGTCAACTCCAATTGATGGACATGCTCAACCACCTAGGGCTTTTGGATACTTATCTCACCATTAAAGGGGATACGTACCCCGAATTGGTGAAGAAGTTCTATCAACACTTGGTGGCCATCAAGCGAGGTGATAAACTAGAAATCACCACTAAGGTCCGAGGCAAGGAAATCATACTTTCCGAAGGCCGTTTGGCCAAGCTCTTAAGATTGACCACCACGGGTGTGTCAGACTATGACCGTAAAGGGTGGATTGGTACCCAAAATACGGGGTACAAGGATTACCTCGGGTACCTACTCGGAAAGGAGGAAGGTTTCACCTCGGCTACACGGCCAAATAGGAAGTGGCTAACCGCGGAGCAAAAGATATTGGTTATGATTGTAACTGACAGCCTCTTGCCCACAAATAATAAGAGCAAAGATGTGGGGAGCTTAGAGTGCACTTTTGCTTACCTCTTGAAACACAAAATCAAGTTCAACCTACCGGCCCTCATGCTAAAACACATGGAATTTTGCAAGACAAGCAACCGACTTAGCCTACCCTACGAGATGATCCTAAGTTGGATCATGGAGAAAAAAGGGGTGGATCTAAGCCACACTGAGGTCAAGACTGTAAATGGCATGATTTTTAATGCCCAGAACCTCCGACGCAATGATATCTACTACACCGAGGGAGGACAGTATGTCATCCTCGAGGAAATTTGCCTCAAACCCGAGGAGGAGCGTATAGAGTTGGTTGACCGATTGGACATCTCCAACAAAAAGCTTAAACGGGCAATGCAAGATTGTGGGGGACTAGAGGGAAGTGAGGATTAGGAAGGGGATAACGAGCCTAACCCACCGGCACACACACGATCGGGAGGAAACCCAAGGGGACAAAGCGAAGACTCGGTCAATGAGCGTATCCTAGCACAACTCACCCGGCAAAACCAAATCATGGAAGAAGGGTTCTCGTCCTTAATCCACACGACACGCGCATTAGATAAGAGGGTGGCAACAACCGAGGCCACCTTGGGCACTCGCAGAGCATCCAGCTCCGGAGCAAGAAACCAAGGTAGACCCAAACTTTCCTATCACCACGACACCAGAAGTCCAGTCTACCCCAACAAAGACAAAACGTGGGGCCGCGTTCCTAACTAGGAGGCCAAGATATGGATGTCTGGGGGTGAAAGAATGGATTAACACACAGGGCTTCGGGGACGAAGCCCCTTGTAAGGGGGGGAGAGTGTAACACCCCGTGTTACGACCCCTAAAACCAATTAATCATTTAACCAATTATCCAAAGAAAGAAATAAATTACAATAATTAATTAGGAAAAGGCCCACCATAGTCCGTGGGCCCTCACCCCTAAAACCCAACCCCTAGTCCTAAAAGGAATAGAGTTAGCAAGCCTATAGTAATTGGGCCCTAACTAGGACTCTTAGATATATAAATAGGGGACATAGGAGGCACCTAGAACCCACACCACAATAATCTCTCACCACACAAGGAGCTCCAAGAATTCCCCTAGGAGAAATCAAGAAAGAAGAAAGACTTAGAGAAAGATCCTTCATAGCCAAGGAAATTAATTAAGGCTAAGAGGTAACCCATGTCTCAACAAAACCTATTTTCCTTGCTATAATTATCTTCTTTGGCCTCCTCTCGATATTCGTATCTTGATGAATCGTTTATGATATTGATGATAGGTTCTTGATGATTGTGAGATAATTTTATGTGTAATCTTGATGATCTTGATGGTATTGAGAGGTTCTTGATGATTATGTGATATTCTTGATGAATCTTGATGTTTAGATGATTAAAAGATGAACTATGGTTTTATTGATTTGAATATGATTAGAGCCCTAGGATAAAATTGGGAATTTCGTATTGTGTTATTCTTGATATAATTGGGTGGGATTTCGCATGTTCGGGTATTGATTATGTTTAGAAGTCATGATAGGATATGTGCTATGTGATTCTTGCTTTTGATCCGTTAATTGTCTACGTGGTGTCATCAATTGCGTTTAAAAGTGTCTAAGCATGGTTTCGGGTTCCACAACGGATCCCGGGACGTTTATTTTGATAAAGAGTCAGTGGGGGGTAGGTGGGGGTAGGGGGACCCACCACCTACCCGCTGCCCGGAGACCTGACGCCGGCGGGTGGTCCACCACCCCACCGGCTACCCGCTGGAAATTATCCCAACTTGGGTCTCCGGCTTCCCCGACCCCCGTGGTGTCCCAACGGACTCCGTCTATCGTGCCTATGTCTAGTTTGATGTTCGGGTACCATTCGTAGGTCGAATGAGTCTTATATATTGCATGCTAGTTGAATTGGTATCCCATTGGCCTAGGTGTGAGAAGTATGAACGAACCCCTTAGGTGTATTCTTAGTATGTGGATGATCACGCATAGGTTTCGTTATACGATTTCTCCCCCTTCCCAATGTGTCAATGTGGGTTGCATGTGTTTGCTATGTGTTATGTGTGCATGATACCCTAATTTGGTTGTGATCAAATTGGTTATTCCTGAGCTGCGGTTCAGAAGCTGGCTGCGGTTAGATTTACACTCTCGGGTTGCGGTCCACCGTTTGGTTGCGATCAAACGTTTTACATGAGTTGCGGTTCATATTCCTGGCTGCGGTCAGATAACTACTCTTGGGCTGCGGTCCACTGTTTGGTTGCGATCAAACATTATGATGAGCTGCGGTTCATCGATCAGTTGCGATCGATCCCTCCGTGTTGCGATACGGGGCAGGGTGCTGCAGGGCCGTGTCAGAGCTATATGTGCTGACCCTCATGTATGGGCATGCGATTGGTCCTGTGGTGCCATCAAAGTGTGCTATGTGATGAGATATGGATGGTTTGACGTTACGAAGGTTATGAAAACATGACCATAGGATACATGCTAGTAAACCGTATATGCTTGGTTATGACTATTGGCTATGCTTATCTCTATCTGTCGAGTCTGTCTCTCTATGCTTGTGAATTGTATAACTGTTGACTGTGCTTATCTCTATCTGTCGAATATGCCTCTCTATGCTTGTGAATTGTATAACTGTTGCCTGCGCTTATCCCTATCTGTCGAGTCTATTCCTCGTTTTAAAAGATAGAGTCTCTTAGGATATATCTTCATGCTTCGAAATGGATTTTCTTATATCTATATATATGCCTATATGTATTGTATTTCAACGCGTTGGAGTGGGTTTCCAGCATCTCTCGCTGAAAAGATATATTTGGCTTTAAGGCACAGATGATTAGACACTGGAGCGGGCTAGAGATTCGGAGCATAGAGTAGATAGTTTCTCTTTCGGCCTGCGTGCCATGTTTATGTATTAATACTATTTGAGGATTCTAGAAGTAAGCCTGTGCACCTGAGTTCTCTAGCTCAGGTGTGGCATAGCACCCCGTACTCTTGTATTATGTCTTGGGATTTAATGAGAATTCACCTTTATTATATAAGTTTCGAAAGTTAAAAATTTCGGGGTGTTACAATAATATTATGCTACATTGTACATTTGTACTCTTTACTGAGTCTATAGAATTGACCCTTCACTTTTTATCAAGCCTCAAGCATACCAATGTTGTATTAAGATACATGGTGGACATCATGTCTCAGCTCATAGAAGAAAGAGATGAAGTCTCACTAGATTTTCAAGTGTCCAATCTTGATAGCCTCAGAAAGGAAACTCTGGTAATAATCACTATGCAAATATTGATGCTATCTCCAAACATTGTTTTCAATTATTTGATTAACTAGGTATGTTTTTATTAGGATACTGCACCTTGTTCAACGGTATTGGGAAAAGAAGTCTTGGAAAAGTGTGCTACCAGACTGAAGCCTTGTCTTTTAGAATTAATGACAAATATGAACATGAATTTGGATGATTATTGCAAAGTACTTGGCTCAATATTGCATGAAGTTCCTGAGGGATAAAACACGGTATCTATGTGTTTGTGTATTTTTCATAAAACTTGCTGACTTCCTCCTGTGGCGTTTCCTTTGAAGATGTTTATAGATTAAGATAATTTGGGCGTATTCAGCATGCATATGCTCGACCATGGATAGAATGAGCAATTGGAAGTTGTAGAAGTTAGGTGAAGGGAGTAGACATTAAGAAAGACATACTATTGCAAGAAGTTATGACTGATGTAGCATTAATGAGAATGAAATGGAGAAACAGAATCCATATAACTGAACTTAACTAGGTTAGGATTGGTTGAGTTTAGTTGAGTTGATGTTCTCAAGCTTCAAAACGTTGTTATCTATTATCTGCTGTCAGCCGAAGGTTTGGTAGTAAATAGATGCAATAATTTTAAAATCATAGAAGCATTTGTCCATAAAGAAGTCTTTAATACTCTGTCTAGATTTGAGTAGTGTGCATAAGTCATGGGCATCTGCTTGTTTTATGTTGTTACTTGCCATTATACATTGAGATATGATGAATATTCTTCTTTGTCTGTGTGTTTGTGGGAGGGGGTTTCCTTCTAATGGATAACAGTCTAATTTTTAATGAATGATCAGATGGAAAATGCTGGTTATGTACTATCTGTAGTAGGACCATCTACGCTTCAACTTCCTCAGGCACCACATAAACTACACAACCCTTGGAATGAAGATGAAAGATTCAAGGATGGATTCGAACATGAACAACATCAAGATAACACAGTGACACAAACACTCTAGAACAAATGTCAAAAAACCTTCATCAAGAGTAGTAAAGGTGAAATGGAACAGGAACAACAAATGGGTGCATATGAATTATGATCCATAGCAATGAAGATAGCCAAAGCGATAAAGAGAAGCCCATAGCGATGAAAGAACAAAACATGGATGGTTGTTGATGGCAATACTCCCCTAGTCCCCCTTTCTTGAAACTTGAGGGGAGTGTTGGAAATAGTCAGCCATATTTACTCTACTCTAGGAAGTTGTAGCCTTGAGAAGAGGAGTAGTTTTTAGCATTTATTATGCCCTTTCAAAAGCTTTCTTTATGCCTATATATATGGTTGTAATATGGAGAACCAAGAATATGAAACATGAAATAAAATATCATTTCTACCTCTTCCCTTTACTGTTTTAAACAGTGATCATCTCTTATGTCCAATAGAGCAGAATACTTTAAAATGAGGCAAGTACAATTTCTTATGTAGTTTATTGAATATAGTTTTTTTATTTTCAAAATTCAATTTATTGGTATAAAAAACATAAGCTTGGTTAAAATGTTAAATTGACTCTGAGAATTGTAAATGGGGCACAAATGGGATGGAGAGTAATTCTTTTTGGATTATTAATAGAAAGAAAAAAAATTGTCTGAAGCCACACATTTTGGAAATGAGAATTCATTAACGCTTCATTTATCTAATGTATCTTTTGGAAGACTTTACTATATTTGTCCTATCAAAATCCGTATATAGAGAATTCAGCTTTTAACCCTTTCTTTTTACACTTCTGCTCAATTTCCTGAAATCCTTCTATATGAAGTCTTTACGGAGGCAATCACGTTGGTGACAGGTGATAGGGAGAATGTCTGATGCATTTCATAGGAGATAAGAAGTAAAGCTTTTCATCTAAATCCAGCTTCCTTTATGACTTTGGAAGAACTTAGCATTTATCAAGTGAAGAAACTTTTCACTGAAAATATAAATTTTTTACCCACAAGTCATGTTTATGAAATGTATATTTCTTAACATTACAATTCTAAGATGTGACTTCTTGTAATTTTCTTATCAACTACAAATGTTAAATACTCCGTAATATTATTATTTTGCTACTGGAAATTGCATAATACATAATTAGTCTTCATTAAAACTTTGCTTATTTTGACATTTTGTATAAAGTAAATAAAATATTTATAATTCGTGAACTTCCCAGTATAGCCATTTCATGGATATTTTGCATCTAAGTATGGCATTTTACCCTATTTGTTTTATATGTCATTACTGTCTTTTGGACAAAATAACCAAATGTCCAAATGTATACACTTATGGATTTTATTCATATTCAGGATTCTGAAAAGCTTTCATACTATTAAAGATTACAGAAAAGAGTTGGTAGGGGCAAAAGTCAGAGTTTTGGTGGCCCCTGGATAAAAGGCAAGTACTTAAGATGGGTAAATGTAATGACTGTCTTAGTACCCATTGAAATAGAAAGCTTCACTTGTTCCATTAGTACCTATTGAAATGGAAAGCATCACTTATTCCATTGATTACAACATTAGACAATTTCCATCAGTTGTTATCAGCTTGTGTTTTTGAACTTCAAATGCAATTTTATAAATTTGACACTTAAGGTTATAGGTCTCAAAGATGAATCCTTTTGAGATATCACATTTACATTATTTTAATCCTATGGTAAATATACAAATTGTTGCATTTAGTTTGTAAACATGTAGCTTATGCACTTTAAGATGTACTATTTAAGTTGTCTTGTAAATTGTGCAAGCGATTCTTGTTATATTTTCTGTTCTTTTCTCTTTACAGGTTTTATGAGGGAGTGATTTCTTCTTTTGACCCTAACACGAAAAAGCACAAGGTGCATAAGCCCAACGTGCAGATATTTCAATAGTTTATGTGTTGCATAAAATTCCCTCTATTGCCCCATGAATATCTTACTTTCTATCTTCTAAAATAGGATTTTCCAAGATGAAGGGCAAGGGTCATTCCTTAACAATTTGCTTTTCAAGGATACTGATATTTACGCTTACTTTGACCCATTTTGACTACTCTCATGCTCCATTATGTTGGCAATTATAAACCCAGTGTCTAAGGGAGTTTTGGGTCTCAACTCTCAAGCAAATCTAATGTTTTCTTCTTTTCCTTTTTCAACTATTATACTTTGTCCATTTATCCTTATGTTGTCTTGCCCGTGACGGGAGAACATAACATCTTGCATCTGTGAAATTATGAATTTATCTGCACCCGTTCTACCCTATAATAATACAAAAATGGAGGTATTTAATACTTTATTTGTTCAAAACTTAGGCCAGGTTGCAAACAATTTCAGTATTTATTTATTATTTCTTTCTACGTGAGCATTCTAACATATATCATATGTGTGCATCTATGTTGAAAAAGTATTGTCTTTTGGTGCTCAGGTCATTTTCCCTCAGGTTATAGCATCGCTTGAAAAGTTATATTACATTGATAGTAACTGCTATAGTAAGGCTCTGAGAGTTCTTGAAGCCGTTGCGAAGTACAGGTTGTGTGTGATGCTAATGGATTTTGACTACGCGTTAGCTGTTAACGTTTTCCAACTGTTTCTCAAAATCATCAGTTATCTCTCCACAGGAAACCTTTAACTATAATATATATTGCATAATAAGTGTTTGTTCTTATTGTTGTTTCAATGTTAATCATATTAGCTCCTAGTAAGGGTTAAGTATGTCCATAAGCTTTTATGTAATATGGCATATTGTTGTCCAACTATAGTTTTCTTCAAATTTTGGTCCTGTTTGGTAAATAACAGTTTGCTGTTAGCTGATTGGGTTAATTAGAAGATATAACTAGTTGATAACATGAGCTGATTGTAGGGAGGTGTTTAGTAAATTAGCTGTTAGCTAATAGCTATTTGGTATAATTTCTTTTCTCAAAAAGTTAATTGAAAAAACTGTTTTGAGCAACTTTTTGAATTTTAGCATTTTGGAGTTGATTTTTTAACCAAGCCAAACAATTAATAGTGGCCAAATAAGCCAAAATTGGCTGATAGGCCAATATTTTATCAAACATGGCCTTTATAGATCTTTCAAAACACTTATTATTAATTGTAGTTAACTTTTCTGATTCTAGAGTGGTAGTTACCCAGTCGTTCATATTATATACTCCGTAGCATATAATTTTGATGTTTTCACCAAGTTAGTTTCCTTCTTTGGATGTTTACAAACTAATATAATATTTTGCTACATTGTACATTTGTACGCTTTAATGAGTCTAGAATTGACCCTTCATTTTTGGTCAAGCCTCAAGCATACCAATGCTGTATTAAGATACATGATAGTCATCATGTCTCTGCTCATAGAAGAAAGAGATGAGGTCTCAATAGATTTTCAAGTGTCCATTCTTGATAGCCTCACCTGAAAATCTAGTGAGACTTCATCACTTTTTTTTATGAGATGAGACATGATGTCTACAATGTATCTTAATACAACATTTGTATGTTAGGGGCTTGATCAAAAGTAAAGGGTTAATTCTATTGACTCATTAAAGAGTAAAAATGTACACTTGGTAAAAATATCAAAAGATCACCAAAATTATGTGCTATATAAACAAGTATATGAAAACTATATGTTTAGCATACTTGCCTCATGAACAACTAGAAACGTGATACCATTTCATTTTGAGACGTGAAACGTGAAACACTTTATTGGAAGGAGAAAAGTTTGAATGTGAATATACACAACTCTTAATTTTTCTCACCCTTAATGTTAATGACAATCGTCTGAGATCTATGATACGCATCACTATGGAGATTGGAGAGATATGGAATTCTATAAATTATCCCGGCTTACCATCACTTGTAGTAGAATGAAACAAAAAGGATATTTTGGGATTCCTTAAGAATAAAGTTCTCAGCAGAATCAGCAGCTGGAATCACAAATTCTTATCAAGAGCCAGAAAATAAGTTCTTATACAAAGTGTGATACAAGTAGGGGTGGGCACTTCGGTTCTGTTTATCCGAACCGAACTAGTAATAGAAAACTGAATGGTTCGGGATTTTGTAACCCGAATGATTTATTACCAAACCGAACCGAAACCGAATGGTTTGGCAAAAACCGAACCGAACGCTATATAATTTTTTTTAATAAATAATAATAATAATAATAATAATAATAATAATAATAATAATAATAAATTAGTTAATTATTAATAATAATAATAATAATAATAAATTAATAATAATAATAATAATAATAATAATAATAATAATAATAATAAAAAGAAGTAAATCCAAGTTCCTTGATGCTTGCTCCGTCGTTTAGTTCTCATTCTTACTGGTACCGAGCCTTAAATTTTTTATTTGATTTCTTTATAGCTTGTTTTCTACATTGCACTTTTGTTGTTTGTCGCAATTGTTCTTTACCTCACAATTATATCTAACTTGAGTTATATTTACAATATTCAGTATTTTCCTTAGTTTCATGTTTTTCTTTAAATTTAATGTGCTTTACCGTCATTCTAATTTTGATTTCCAGTGCATTATAATTATTTTCTAGTACTGGAATATATTTTGAGTGCACTAGCAATGACAGATTGTGTCCAAAAATTAACTATATAGTAATTGACACTTGTTCTTTTAATATCAACTATACAGATAGATGATTATTCATCATATCAATAAAAATATTCCAACTGAATGTTTTTATTTGATGTTTCATGTTTGTACTCTTTAAACATTAGATTTGAAGTTTGAACTACGTGATTCATGTTTGTAATGTTTGAACTTTGAACTTTGGATTCTAATTTCTAAGTATGTGATGTTTTGGTAATTAGATTGATATTAGTATTTGATGTTAGTATTTACTATTTATTAGTATGTTTAAACTTTGAATTATTATTGTGTTATATAACGTTTATATTTTAGATGTGGATTATGTGAATAGGTATTGTTTGGTAGTATGTTTGGAAAATTATGAAATGTTGAAATTTGATGATCGTAATTCTCGTAAAGTCTTAAACCGAATCGAAGTCCGAACCAAAACCAAACCGATTGAAACCGAACTGAAGCCGAACCGAACTATAATGTTAAACCGAATGGTTCAACTTTTCTAAAACCAAAAAAACCGAAACCGAAACCGAAACAAAAAAAGAAAAAAAAATGAACCAAAGACCAAAGTGCCCAGCCCTAGATACAAGCACTACCTTCCTATGCTATGAGTGTATTTCAAATACCAAAAGAAAATGTGAGAGAGATTGAATGTGCTATGAATGCTTTTTGGTGGGGAGCAAATATTGCAACCGTAACGATATTCAATGGAAATCTTGGTCACACCTTTGTATTCCCAAAGATTGGGGTGGTATTAGCTTTCGGAAATTGGACCTCTTTAACGCTGCACTGTTATGCAAGCAAGCTTGGAGACTCATTCAATTCCCCTTGTCCCTTGTTGCAAGAGTCTTCCAAGCAAAATACTACCCAGGCTCCTCATTCTTAGATGTTAGAAGTAGCAGCAATCCATCCTTTATTTGGAACAATCTCTTAACCACCAAGGAGATCATTAGAAATCATAACTATTGGAGGATGGGTAATGGTAACTGCATTAATATTTGGAGAGACATATGACTTCGTGATCCCTCAAATCCACAGATCACCACCGCCACCTTTCCCTTTCTGGAAAATGTTGTTGTTTCCTCTCTCCTCAACAACCAATTAGATCAAAGTTCGGACATGGACACAATTCAAAATATATATTTAACCATCGTGACGTCACTCTCATCACAAACATTCCCATGTCCATGTTCAAAAGAGATGATAAACTAATTTGGATGAGGGAAGACTGAGGTCACTTTACAGTTAAACGTTGTTACAAGGCTCTTGTGGGTGAGCAGAATATTGATAACAAGAAAGATTGGGTCTCAATACGAAAAAGTATATGAGAATCAAAATAAATGCAAAAACAAGCACCATTTACACATATTATACTCTGTAATTATAATTTTAACATAATGCTAGCAACAGAATTAAGACTTAAACACATATAATTTATTATTACTAAATTTGTATTCAAGTATTGATTTTGTTACTAACATAATTTAAAATTATAATTATAATATTTGTAAATAGTTTTTTTTACTTATTTTACTATTATTTTTAATAATCAAAAAACATATTTAAAATTGAACAAAAAATGTCAATTTTTAAAAAATTGAGAGAACAAATATGAATGTATGAATAATTCAAAAGGAAAAATACTATAACAAGGGGGAAAAGTGTAATTTTTCCTATATTTTATAGAGACATTCAAGGCCATCTCCAAGGCCCTTCGCCTCCAATTAAAGACAAAAATTCAAAAACCCTCTGAAGAGCTTTGGCGACAATTGGCAGTTGATTCTTGAGAGCGCGACTTAGAAGCGCATATGGATTTTGTTTGGTATGGAATGGAATTAATCACGCAAAAAGCAGAAGAATCCAGGCAGGATTACACGGATTCCAAACTCAACATTGTACAACCACGCAAAAATGAGCAGGAATCCACACACAAACCGTTCGTTACGTTCTTTATCAACTCCAATTCAGCATTTCTTTATCCGCTTTGTCAACTCCAATTCAGAATTTCTTTATCGGCTTTGTCAACTCCAATTCAGCATTTCTTTATCCGCTTTGTCAACTCCAATTCAGAATTTCTTTATCCGGATTTACATTTGCTGGTTTGGGTGTCAGAAATCATAACTGTTGGAGGATTGATAATGGTAACTCCATTAATATTTGGAGAGACACATGACTTCGTGATCCCTCAAATCCACAGACCACCAGGCCACCTTTTCCTTTCTGGAAAATGTTGTTGTTTCCTCCCTCCTCAACAAACAAGATCAAAGTTCGGACGTGGACATAATTCGGAATATATTTATCCATCGTGACGCCACTCTCATCACAAACATTCCCATGCCCATGTTCAAAAGAGATGATAAACTAATTTGGATGAGGGAAGGCTGATGTCACTTTATAGTTAAAAGTTGTTACAAGGCTCTTGTGGGTGAGCAGAATATTGATAACAAGAAAGATTGGGTCTCAATATGAAAAAGTAATGTTCCTCCCAAGATGAAAATTGGCTTATATATGAGAATCAAAATAAATGCAAAAACAAGCACCATTTACACATATTATACTATGTAATTATAATTTTAACATAATGCTAGCTACAGAATAAAGACTTAAACACATATAATTTATTATTACTAAATTTGTATTTAAGTATTAATTTTGTTACTAACATAATTTAAAATTATAATTATAATTAACTGTAAATAGTGTTTTTTTACTTATTTTACTATTATTTTTAACTAGTATTTTTACCCGTGCGATGCACGAAATGGAATTGTTGTAATATATTAAGAATATTTAAATCGATATATAATTATTTAAGAGTTAATTTCACCAGAGGTCGCTTATCTTTCATGACAATTCCAAATTTAATCCTAGACTGTAGTTATTAATTATTACAATTTATTCTATGTTATAATTCTTACGTTAATATTCTTACTATTATTATTAACACTTAATTACTTTTAGATAATATTTTTACCACTTATATTATTATTATATTATAATTATTATTAATAGTTTCTTTTCAAGTTTTGTTAGTATATAATGACCGTGAGGCACACAATAATAATATAACCATAATTAAATATTCTTGTATTGTATTCCGTGAGTCACAATAAAAATATAACAATAATTAAATATTCTTCAATTCTATATTCTTTTAGGATTTCTATTACCATCATTAATTATTTCCTAATTTACCATAATTAAATAATTTGACCAATTATAAAGAGAGATTATTAAATAATGCACGGGACAATTTTCTAATTAAAAAATTTAAAAATTCATTAATAAAACATAAGGTTCTCATAGTTTTTTCTTAGAAACTATTTAACAAAGCATTTTTTTTAGAAATTGGTGGTCCACACCGCCTACGGCAGTTTGCGGTGGATAGATCTCGAAAAAATACGCGATTTCAAAAAAACATTTGTCCAAAACGGACAACCGAGTCAAAAGTTATGCCTTGCCGAACTTATGACGCTTCACAACTTTAACCCAGAATTATTGTACGAATGAGAAAGTAGAAATCAATATATTTTAAACGGAAGAAAGATTTTTTAGGAATTGGGCGGGAATTTAAAATTTAAGTATTTTGTTTATATATATATATATATATAGTATAGATAGTATAGATAATCCAAAAACATATTTAAAATTGAACAAAAAATGTCAAATTTTAAAAAAATTGAGAGAACAATTATGATCGTATGAGTAATTCAAGGGGAAAAGTGTAATTTTCACTATATTTTATCATAGACATTCAAGGCCATCTCCAAGGCCCTTCGCCTCCAAAACAAAAACTCAAAAATCCTCTGAAGAGCTTTGGCGACAATTGGCAGTTGATTCTTGAGAGCGCGACTTAGAAGTGCATATGGATTTTGTTTGGTATGGAATGGAATTAATCACGCAAAAAGCAGAAGAATCCAGGCAGGATTACACGGATTCCAAACTCAACATTGTACAACCACGCAAAAATGAGCAGGAATCACACACAAACCGTTCGTTACGTTCTTTATCAACTCCAATTCAGCATTTCTTTATCCGCTTTGTCAACTCCAATTCAGAATTTCTTTATCGGCTTTGTCAACTCCAATTCAGCATTTCTTTATCCGCTTTGTCAACTCCAATTCAGAATTTCTTTATCCGGATTTACATTTGCTGGATTGGGTGTCTGTGGGTCCTCTTTTCGAGTGAAGTACAATTTGGGTTCTTTAGTTCTAGGGTTTTCAGTCTTGATTGAGGGGAGAACTCTGTTTGCTGAGAATGATGGCTTCTCCTGCTGCTGCTGCACCTCTTCCATCACAAAAGGAGCTTGAGGAGATGCTCATTGAGTCTGGAATTGAGCTCTCTACACCTCCTCCATCCACTGGCGAGCTTCTCAGCCTCCTTGAAGTAAAATTCTTTCCCTTTTCTTTTGCATATAAAGGTTCAATTATGCTTGGATTGGTTTTCATTGATGGGATTTGTTCACCAGGCAAATGATTATAAAATTTTAGGGTCTCTTTTCCTGGCTGAAAGGATCAATTCTTATGTTGTTGTTGTTCTGTCTACGTTTTATTTAGAAATGTTTATGCTTTCATCTCTAGTTTATTCATATACGTTTTTAGGAACTGACATGTTGAATTACACACACACATACTCAAAACTATAGTCCTCATCTGGACATTATATGTTTGCTACTGTTGTTTTAACTCTTGTGTTGCATTGCATTTTCTTTTAGAAAGTTGAATCAGAACTGAAGAGCATAGGGCAAGACCCTTCAATGTCGACGAGAAATCTACTTGAGCCAATTAAAAAAGCGTTGATTGAAACGAAACTTCTGAGACATTCTGAAAAAATCATTGAGGTTTCTGTTGCATCTTGTATCTGTGAAATTATGAGAATATCTGCACCCGTTCTACCCTATGATAATACAGAAATGGAGGTATTTAATACTTTTTATATGTTCAAAACTAAGGCCAGGTTGCAAACAATTTTAGTATTTATTTATTTATTATTTCTTTCTACTTGAGCAGTCTAACATATATCATATATGTGCATCTATGTTTAAAAAATATCATCTTTTGGTTCTCAGGTCGTTTTCCATCAGATTATAGCATCCCTTGAAAAGTTATATTTCATTGATAGTAACTACTATAGTAAGGCTCTGAGAGTTCTTGAAGCGGTTGCGAAGTACAGGTTGTGTGTGATGCTATTGGATTTTGACTATGTGTTAGCTGTTAACGTTTTCCAACTGTTTCTCAAAATCATCAGGTATTTTCTAGTTGTTCATATCATATAGCGTTACACACTATAGTATAATATTCTGCTACATTGTACATTTGTACTCTTTAATGAGTCTATAGAATTGACCCTTCACTTTTTATCAAGCTTCAACCATACCAATGCTGTGTTAAGATACATGGTAGACATTATGTCTCAGCTCATAGAAGAAAGAGATGAAGTTTCACTAGATTTTCAAGTTTCCATTCTTGATAGTCTCAGAAAGGAAACTCTGGTAATAATCACTATGCAAATATTGATGCTATCTCGAAACATTGTTTTCAATTTTTTGATTAACTAGGTATGTTTTTATCTAGGCTACCGCACCTTGTTCAACGATATTGGGAAGCGAAGTCTTGGAAAAGTGTGCTGCCAAATTGAAGCCTTGTCTTTTAGAATTAATGACAAATATGAACATGAATTTGGATGATTATTCTAAAGTACTTGGCTCAATATTGCATGAAGTTCCTGAGGGAGAAAACATGGTATCTATGTGTTTGCGTATTTTTCATTAAACTTGTTGTCTTTCTACTGTTGTATTTCTTTGAAGATCAGAAGATATGTTTATAGATTAAGATAATTTGGGTGTGTTCAGCGTATGCTCTTGGATAGAATGAGCAGTTGGAATCTGTAGAAGGCTAGAGGCTAGGTGAAGGGAGTAGACATTAAGAAAGACGTACTATTGCAAGAAGCTGATGTAGGCATGTAGCATTAATGAGAATGAAATGGAGAAACAGAATCCATATAACTGAATTTAACTAGGCTAGGATTGGTTGAGTTGGGTTGAGGTTATGCCCTCAAGCTTCAAAACTTTGTTATCTATTATCTGCTGTCAGCGTAAAGTTTGGTAGTCAAGAGATGCATTAATTTTAGGGAAAATTGCAATTTTGGTCCTTCAGTTATAAAAATGGTACAAACTTAGTCTCTGAGTTATATGCGTGACCATCTTTAACCTCTAAGTTATGCACGAAGTGGCGATTTTAGTCCCTCAGGGACTTTCTACCACCAATCTGTCACTTACTAAAGTGGCTGATTTGGTCCTTCAAGGACTCAAATTGCCACTCTATGCATCACTTAGGGGTTAAAGATGGCCACGCATATAACTCAGGGACTATGTCTGTACCACAAGTATAACTGGAGGACCAAAAATGCAATTTTCCCTTAATTTTAAAATCATAGAACCATTTATCCTTAAAGAAGAAGTCTTTAATACTGTCTAGATTTAAGTCATGGGCATCTGATCTGCTTGTTTTATGCTGTCACTTGCCATTCTACATTGAGATATGATGAATATGATATTCTTCCGTGTTTGTGGGAGGAGGGGGTTTCCTTCTAATGGATAACAATCTAATTTTTCATTTTTTCGTGAATGATCAGGTGGAAAATGCTGGTTCTGTACCACCTGTAGAAGGAACATCTGCTCTTCAACTTCCTCAGGTACCACTACTGGATGCCACTCAAACAATGAATAACAATAACAATAACCTAGAACTTGATGGGTCATTGAGGGCATCTTTTGGGATGAATGAAAGCAAACGCTCTGATGAAGAACCTACTATCAAGAAGGAACAAGAGAAGAAATCTTGGAGTTCATTGGACATTAATGCAACTTCAAATGTGTTAGCTTTGCCAGCTATAACTGGAAAGGAGTCTGTGACTAAGCCTGATGTGTTAGCCCCCAGCAGCACAAAAAGTCCTTGCAAAAGGGGCCAACGAAAGAAGAATCAGACAGATCTCACCGTGCAAAAGAGATATGAAGGGACTAGGTCTGCCCAGAGAAAACTTAAAGAAAAGGTACTACTGTAATGGTGCTTGCAGATTCTCTTGATTTCTGGGTAGAGTAATCTTTGTGATTCTAACTATTCAGTTTGCTAATCATTATATTTCTGCATTGCCTTAACCCATAACTAATTGGTTTGCATCTCTTTATTGAGTTCTATTAAAACTTAAATTTCCATCTGCCTCTTTCTCTTCTATCTCTAATTAGTACCATATTAGTGGTTTAGGATATCTTACTGCTAAATTCTTTCCTCTATTTAATGTATTCCAAGAAAATAAAAAAATTAGGAACTTAGTATCATATTCTCCTTCTTGCAACCAGTGCACCCCTAGACATATGTTGAACTTGGGGTATCTCAACAGTAAATCCTCTCCACCGTAAGTGTACCAAAAAAGAATGCATAAAAGGTAATACTATATTATTGCACTTTCCAACGAGTGTGTTGATTGTGAGGGATTGAAAAGCCTAGTGGGTGGTGACTAAGCGGAAGCAAAATATGTGAGAATACTTGGAATAGAGAGAATATATGATTATGTTAATAATAATAATAGATTGTCTCTCTATGTTTCTTGAACGGTATAGAGTGTATAGAGATTCTATATTTATAGAAACATTGGGTTAAACCACTCCTACCTTGAATAGGAAATCAAGATTACTCCTAATAGGAATAGGACTAAGGCTTCCTATTATTCAACACTCCCCTCAAGCTGGAATATCTTGAAGTTCCACGCTTGAATTAAAACAAACACTCCACCTAACTCAAAATTACAAATGAAGATGAAATGCCGCTAGAGGATAATAGTGTTGAATGTCGTCGGAAGACATATCACTATACACAACCCTTGGAAATGAAGTTGAAAGTGTCAAGGATGGATTTGAACATGAACAAGCTCAAGGTAACAAAGTGACACAAACACTCTTGAGCAAATGTAAAAAAGCCTTCATCAAGAGAAGTAGAGGTGAAATGGAGCAGGAGCAATAAATTGGTACATATGGTCCATAGCAATGAAGATAGCGAAAGCGATAAAGAGAAGCCCCATAGCAATGAAAGAACAAAACATATGGTCCATAGCAATGAACATAGCCAAAGCGATAAAGAGAAGCCCCATAGCAATAAAAGAACAAAACATGCGTGGTTCATGGTAATACTCCCCTACCCCCCCTTTCTTGAAACTTGAGAAATAATAAATGGCCTTTGGACATAAAATATTATAGTGCCGAAATTAAACACCCTCAGGGAACAAATAAGGCACACTGAAAATGAAGAAGCAAATACGGTAATACCAAAATTGAACACCCTCAGGAAAGAAACTTGACAACGGATCCAAAAATCCTTTAAATTTCATAAAAGACCAAAATTTAGCGAAAAAGGGACAATGGAACACCATTGGCGATTCTTAGAACAAGAACCTATGCAAGACAGTTGGAAAAGTTGATTTCACATATCTCACTATGAGAAAGAGTTTTGAAGCAACTAGGCTTTCCAAGGGAAATCGTGGGAGGAGTTCATGCAAGAGTGAGGCATCTCCTAGTTTGACTGTACGTATAAAGAAGGAAAAAGAAATAGCCAATGATGCAGACTTGCAGAGAAGTCATCTGTTCAACGAAATCATCACCATTATATAAGAACAAGAACTAAACACTTGAGGAAGCAAGCTTTAAACAAAGGAATGGTACCATTGTAATGTTTTATATGAAGAGTCATATTTTTTGAGTTTAGGTTTCTTACTTGTATATATACTCTGTTGTACCAACCATTTGTATCTATCAAATCCAAGTATCTTTCTTCACACGGTAACAAACTAGACTCCTTTCACCAACAAACCGTTCTTGTCCCGATGCATCTCTGGCTGTTGTTTGAAAAACTAACACCACAATCTTACTCAGAAGTCAGGACGACGTCACCGTGAAGGGCTATCGCAACAAACTCAACTTTGCCTTAACCCGTATTGAATTGATTGCATTTCATTATGGTCCTATAATTATTGGGGTGTTGTCAATTTTAGTCCACAACTTTCAAAACTAGCAATTTAGTACCCTAACTATTTAAATTTTTATCAATTTTCGTCAGTACGGCCAAATTGCTAGCCAATTATTGCCAATTTTTATCCACATCTCACCTGCCTCTATATTAATTCAAACAATGGTTTACAAATTATCTTTCATTTTAACACTGAATTAAAAGATTTCGGCGACAATTGGCCGACAATTTGACGGGGATGACTAAAATTGATAAAAATTGAAAATTTAGGGTATTAAATTATTAGTTTTGAAAGTTGTGGACTCAAATTGACAACACCCCAATAGTCATATGATCAAAAGTGAAATTTGCTCTTGAACTTTATTATAACTTACAATTTGCAGTGAAAATTTGGGATTTAATTAGTACCATATTAGAGGTTTAGAATTTCTTACTGGTAAACACTGTCCCCCGTGGCCCCATTGATGTACCCAAAAAAATAAAAAATTAAAAACTTAGTATCATGTTATCCTTCTTGCAACCAGTGACTCCTAGACATATGTTGAACTTGAGGTAACTCAACGGTAAATCCTATCCACCACAAGTGTACCCAAAATGGATGCATAAAAGATTATACCATATTATTGCACTTTCCGATGAGTGCAACCCTAGATGTGTGTTGAACTTATTGAAACAATATTAGTTGATTCTCTTTGTCCGCCTTGAGAAGGGTCACATTCTACTTTGTTTAAAAAAAAGTTGTTTTTAATATGATCATTTCTTATGTTCCAATATAGCATAATTCTTTAAAAATTAGGCAAGTACCATTTCTTATGTATTTGATTGAATATATACTTATTAGTTATTACTCCAGAATATAAATTTTTATTTTCAAAATTCAATTTATTAGTATAAAAACATAAGCTTGGTTAAATTGGCTGAGAGAATTGTAAAAGGGGCACAAATGGGATGGTGAGTAATTCATTTTGGATTACTAATAGAAAGAAAAAAAAATGTCCGGAGACACATTTTGGAAATGAGAATTCTTAAAGCTTCATTTCTCTAATGTGTCTTTTGGAAGACTTTACTATATTCATCCTATCAAAATCCGCATTAGAGAATGTGGCTTTTAACCCAATTTTTAAACACTTATGCTCAATTGCCTGAAATCTTTCTATATGAAGTCTTTACGGAGGCAATCATGTTTGTGACACGTGAGGATTAGGGAGAATGTCTGATGCATTTCATAGGAGATAAGAAGTAAAGCTTTTCATCTAAATCCAACTTCCTTTATGACTATGCAAGAACTTGGCATTTATCAAGTGAAACTTTTTCACTGAAAATATATGTTTTTTTTTTTTTCCCCCACAAGTCATATTTATGAAATGCAGTTTTCTTAAGATTACATTTCTAAGATGCGACATCTTTTAAAATTTGCTTATTTTTGACATTTTGTATAAATTAAATAAAATATGTATAATTTATGAACTTCCCAGTATAGCCATTTCATTGATATTTTGCATCTAACTATGACATTTTACCCTATTTGTTTTATATGTCATTACTCTCTTTTGGGCAAAATAACCAAATGGGTACACTTATGGTTTTTATTCATATTTAGGATTCTAAAAAGCTTCATACTATTAAAGATTACGGAAAAGAGTTGGTAGGGGCTAAAGTCAAAGTCTGGTGGCCCCGGGATAGAAGGTAAGTACTTAAGAAGGGCAAATTGAATGACGGTCTTAGTACCCATTGAAATAGAACGCTTCACTTGTTCCATTATTACCTATTGAGATGGAAAGCATCACTTGTTCCATTGATTACAACATTTTACAATTTCCCTCAGTTGTTAACAGCTTGTGTTTTTGAACTTCAAATTCAATTTTATAAATTTGACCCCTAAGGTTATAGGTCTGAAAGATGAATCGTTTTGAGATATTGCATTTACATTATTTGAATCCTATGGTAAATATATACAAATTGTTGCATTTAATTTGTAAACATGTAGCTTATGCACTTTTGATTTATTCTTTTAATATGTATTTTTAAATTTGCTTTTTTAAGTCTAAGAAGCGTTGCCAAGGACCTTGTGGTCCAATGGCACCAAGTTGCTCCCTTATATGGGAGGTTGTGGGTTGGAGCCTCAGTGGAGGCGATGTTGGCTCGAAAAAGTAGCTATGAACACATACTACATTGTAATAGAGTCAGTAACATTCAAAAAAAAAAAAAGTCTAAGAAAAGTCTAAGAAGTGCTATTAAGTTGTCTTGTAAATTATGCAAGCAATTCTTGTCATATTTTCTGTTCTTTTCTCTTTACAGGTTTTATGAGGGGGTGATTTCTTCTTTTAACCCTAAGACGGAAAAACACAAGGTACATAAGCCCAACGAGCAGATATTTCTGTATTTTATGTGTTGCATATAATTGCCCTTTGGATATACTATTTTCTATCTTCAAAAATAGGATTTTCCAAGATAAAGGGCAAATGCTCTTCCCTAACAATTTGCTTTTCTAGGATAGTGATATTTAGGCTGAGTTTGACGCATCTTGACTACTCATGATCCATTATGTTGACAATTATAAACCAATTCCCATTATTCTAATTTCTGCCCAATCCATTTCGAGATATTTCTCCTGTATTTGTTTGTCAATAACGCACTAATCTTTTTACTTAGAGGCCAAATGTTGAACTACACAAAGCCAAGCCCAGGAGAGTAGGTTTTAAGTAGAGGGCATAGCCTTCTTGTACCTAGATTAACAAGAGCTAGGGAAAAGCCCCAAAGGTCTATAATTATAGTTTAAAGCCTTAAAGCACATTAAAAATGTGGTGGAATCATGTCTTTGTTTCCTCTATTTCAAGAGAGCAAGCAGAGCATGCATTGATTCTTCATCACATTCATGGAAAGATTTTAAACATCTGTATCATGATGTATTGGCTTTATCTCGTATCTTCCTTAAATTTTAATGTGCTAAGTTGCTTTCTGTTACTGTACTGTTGTAGGTCATATACACTGATGATGATGTAGAAATCTTGAATCTCAGATGTGAACGCTGGGAATTGCTTGAAGAGGTTCCAGTCAAAGAAGTGAGTTAAATTCCCACATTGTATATTATCTAGTTAAGAAGCTATGATTTTATTGGTTAGCCAACTGCCTCTTTGTAACATAACATGGATGCAATTTACAGGGGCGTGTAACTGACTGACTTTGCTTTCTGATGGAGTAAAGAGGAAGAGGAAGGGAGATGAGGACGGCGTCGTTTTACTTTTTAAAAAAAATCATTTTCAATTACCGTTAGTTACCTAAATATATGTTCGTAATTTTATAATTTCACATTCTGAATGTATAGTTATGAAGTTATGGATGTGTAGTTATGCAATTCTGAATGTATAGTTATGAAGTTATACAATTCTGAATGTATAGTTATGAAGTTAATGGATGTGTAGTTATGCAATTCTGAATGTATAGTTATGAAGTTATGAATGTGTAGTTATACAATTCTGAATGTATATTTATGAAGTTATGGATGTGTAATAAAAAAAAATGATTGGTGGAGTTAAACGGTGTTAATAACGGCAGCGTTACTCCACAATAGTGAAACGACGTCGTTTGCAACCGTGTGCACCATGCACAGCATAACAATTGTTCTTCGGCAAATTATACCATGCACCAAGGTGCATCTTAAAAGTTTATGTGTATTATGTTAAGAGTTTATGTGTATTATGTTAGAAGTTTATGTGTATTTTACTATACAATTATGTACATACTAAACAAGGGTTTGTTAAGGTGCACAATGTATTGTGCATTGTGCGCCCTGGTGCACGATATACCAATTATATTTCTTCTACCAAAGAACCTTTTACATGAAATTGAAGTCATCTTAAATTCATATTGGTGGGATGGGGGAGGTAGAACAAATAGAGGAATCCATTGGGCTAGCTAGAGCAGGTTACTAGAAACTGAAGAGCTTATTAGGAAGCACAGCAAATGGAGATCAAATAAGAATATGAGGAGAGCAAAGATACTGTGAACCCAAAGGTGAGGATTTTTTTCAATGCATGGCTCATCAAGGCCATCTCCACCGCCTTTCTCCTCAAAATACAAAAATACAAAACCGATCTTTGGCAGTTGATTCTTCAGAGCGCGACTTAAAAGCGCATATGGAATTTGTTTGGTATGGAATGGAATTAATAGCAGAAGAATCCAGACAGAATTACAAACTCAGCATTGTACAACCGCGCATAAATCCGCATATAAACTGATCGTTCTCTGTCAACTCCAATTCAGCATTTCTTTATCCGGATTTACATTTGCTGTATTTTGGGTGTCTAGGGGTCCTCTTTTCGAGTGAAGTACAATTAATTTGGGTTCTCTAGTTCTAGGGCTTTCAGTCTTGAACTCTTGATTAAGGGGAGGGCTCTGTTCACTGAGAATGATGGCCTCTGCTGCACCTCTTCCTTCACAAAAGGAGCTTGAGGAAATGCTCATTCAGTCTGGAATTCAGCTCTCTACACCTCCTTCATCCACTGCCGAGCTTCTCAGCCTCCTTGAAGTAAAATTCTTTCCCTTTTCTTTTGCATATAAAGGTTCAATTATGCTTGGATTGGTTTTCATTGATGGGATGTCTTCACCAGTCAAATGATTATAAAATTTTAGGGTCTCTTTTCCTTCTTTTATTTTTGGCTGAAAGGATCAATTCTTATGTTGTTATTCTGTCTACGTTTTATTTAGAAATGTTTATGCTTTCGAGTTTATTCATATGTGATTTTAGGAACTGACATGTTTGAATTACACAAACACACAAAACTATAGTCCTCAATTTATTTTGATAAATTATCAAATTGCCTGGACATTATTTGTTTACTAGTGTTGTTTTAACTCTTCTGTTGTGTTGCATTTCTTTTAGAAAGTTGAATCAGAACTGAAGAGCATAGGGAAAGACTCTCCAGTGTCGACGTTAAATGCACTTGAACCAATTAAAAAAGCACTGATTGAAAGGAAGCTTCTGAGACATTCTGATAAAATCATTGAGGTTTCTGTTGCATCTTGTATCTGTGAAATTATGAGAATATCTGCACCCGTTCTACCCTATGATAATATAGAAATGGAGGTATTTAATACTTTATTTGTTCAAAACTTAGGCCAGGTTGCAAACAATTTCAGTATTTATTTATTATTTCTTTCTACCTGAGCATTCTAACATATACTGTATCATATATGTGCATCTATGTTTAAAAAGTATCATCTTTTGATTCTCAGGTCGTTTTCCATCAGATTATAGCATCGCTTGAAAAGTTATATTACATTGATAGCAACTACTATAGTAAGGCACTGAGAGTTCTTGAAGCCGTTGCTAAGTACAGGTTGTGTGTGATGCTATTGGATTTTGACTATGTGTTAGCTGTTAACGTTTTCCAACTGTTTCTCAAAATCATCAGGTATTTTCTAGTTGTTCATATCATATAGCATATAATTTTGATATTTTCACCAAGTCAGTTTCCTTGGAAGCTTACACACTATAGTATAATATTTTGCTACATTGTACATTTGTACTCTTTATAAGTCTATAGAATTGACCCTTCACTTTTTATCAAGCCACAAGCATAGCAATGCTGTATTAAGATATATGGTAGACATCATGTCTCAGCTCATAGAAGAAAGAGATGAAGTCTCACTAGATTTTCAAGTGTCCATTCTTGATAGCCTCAGAAAGGAAACTCTGGTAATAATCACTATGCAAATATTGATGCTATCTCCAAGCATTGTTTTCAATTATTTGATTAACTAGGTATGTTTTTATAGGCTACTGCACCTTGTTCAACGCTATTGGGAAAAGAAGTCTTGGAAAAGTGTGCTGCCAGACTGAAGCCTTGTCTTTTAGAATTAATGACAAATATGAACATGAATTTGGATGATTATTGCAAAGTACTTGGCTCAATATTGCATGAAGTTCCTGAGGGATAAAACACGGTATCTATGTGTTTGTGTATTTTTCATAAAGCTTGCTGACTTCCTCCTGTGGTGTTTCCTTTGAAGATGTTTATAGATTAAGATAATTTGGGCGTATTCAGCATGCATATGCTCGACCATGGATAGAATGAGCAGTTGGAAGTTGTAGAAGTTAGGTGAAGGGAGTAGACATTAAGAAAGACGTACTATTGCAAGAAGTTATGACTG
This sequence comes from Ipomoea nil, assembly GCF_001879475.1. NCBI lineage: Eukaryota > Viridiplantae > Streptophyta > Magnoliopsida > Solanales > Convolvulaceae > Ipomoea > Ipomoea nil. The sequence continues at coordinate 2,478,603 of NW_017619497.1, read as the reverse complement.
ATGTAGCATTAATGAGAATGAAATGGAAAAATAGAATCCATATAACTGAACTTAACTAGGTTAGGATTGGTTGAGTTTAGTTGAGTTGATGTTCTCAAGCTTCAAAACTTTGTTATCTATTATCTGCAGTCAGCCGAAGGTTTGGTAGTAATAGATGCAATAATTTTAAAATCATAGAAGCATTTGTCCTTAAAGAAGTATACTCTGTCTAGATTTGAGTAGTGTGCATAAGTCGTGGGCATCTGCTTGTTTTATGATGAATATTATTCTTTCTCTGTGTGTTTGTGGGAGGGGGTTTTCTTCTAATGGATAACAGTCTAATTTTTCATGAATGATCAGGTGGAAAATGCTGGTTCTGTACCATCTGTAGAAGGACCATCTGCGCTTCAACTTCCTCAGGTACCACTACTGGATGCCACTCCAACAACAATGACCTGAAACCTGATGGATTGTGATTCTATTTGTTCAGTTTGCTAAGCATTTCAACTTCAGTTTGCATGTCTTTATTGAATTCTATTAAAACTTAAAATTTTGAAAATTTGAGCTAGCATATCTTCTTTCTTTCTTTTTCTTTTTAAAAATAAATTCTGTCCAAGTTTCCTTCTACCTCTTTCTCTTCTATCTCTCTAAGTGAGGGGGCTCCTTGTGCGCAATAAACAAAGGTCTAGCCTCTATATTCAGCTGAGTTACCATGATTTACATCCTTCCAAATGCTCTGTCGGGCCAGGGTGTGCGGGACCATTGGGGTTGGGGATTCAACCTTTTGGAAAGAATAATTACCCTATTAGTGGTATAGGATATCTTACTGGTAAATCCTTTCCTCAATTAATGTACCCCAAGAAAATAAAAAATTAGAAACTTAGTATCATATTCTCCTTCTCGCAACCAGTGCATCCCTAGACATATGTTAAACTTGGGGTATCTCAGCAGTAAATCCTATCCACCATAAGTGTACCCAAAAACACTACATAAGGTTAATACTATATTATTGCACTTTCCAACTAGTGTGTTGATTTTGAGGGATTGAAAAGCCTAGTGGGTGTGACTAAGCAGATGCAAAATATGTGAGAAAACAAAGAAAGAGAGAATATATGATTATGTTAATAATAATAGATTGTCTCTTTGCGTTTCTTGAACTATGGGAACATTGGGTTAAACCACTCCTCCTTGGAATAGGAAATCAAGCCCACTCTTAATAGTAATAGGACTAAGGTTTCCTATTATTCAACATTCCTCTCAAACTGGAACATCTAGAAGTTCAATGCTTGAATTAAAACAAACATTCCACCAAACTCAAAATTACAAATGAAGATTAAATTCGGCTAGAGGATAATAGTGCTATAGTGCTATACACATAAACTATACAACCCTTGGGAATGAAGATGAAAGATTCAAGGATGGATTCGAACATGAACAACATCCAGATAACACAGTGACACAAACACTCTAGAACAAATGTCAAAAAACCTTCATCAAGAGTAGTAAAGGTGAAATGGAACAGGAACAACAAATGGGTGCATATGAATTATGATCCATAGCAATGAAGATAGCCAAAGCGATAAAGAGAAGCCCATAGCGATGAAAGAACAAAACATGGATGGTTGTTGATGCCTTGATGGCAATACTCCCCTAGTCCCCCTTTCTTGAAACTTGAGGGGGAGTGTTGGAAATAGGCAACCATATTTACTCTACTCTAGGAAGTTGTAGCCTTGAGAAGAGGAGTAATTTTTAGCATTTATTATGCCCTTTCAAAAGCTTTCTTTATGCCTATATATATATGGTTGTAATATGGAGAACCAAGAATATGAAACATGAAATAAAATATCATTTCTACCTCTTCCCTTTACTGTTTTAAACAGTGATAATCTCTTATGTCCAATAGAGCAGAATACTTTAAAATGAGGCAAGTACAATTTCTTATGTAGTTAATTGAATATAGTTTTTTATTTTCAAAATTCAATTTATTGGTATAAAAAACATAAGCTTGGTTAAAATGTTAAATTGACTCTGAGAATTGTAAATGGGGCACAAATGGGATGGAGAGTAATTCTTTTTAGATTATTAATAGAAAGAAAAAAAAAATGTCTGAAGCCACACATTTTGGAAATGAGAATTCATTAACACTTCATTTCTCTAATGTATCTTTAGGAAGACTTTACTATATTTGTCCTACCAAAATCCGTATATAGAGAATTCAGCTTTTAACCCTTTCCTTTTACACTTCTGCTCAATTTCCTGAAATCCCTCTATATGAAGTCTTTACGGAGGCAATCACGTTGGTGACAGGTGATAGGGAGAATGTCTGATGCATTTCAAAGGAGATAAGAAGTAAAGCTTTTCATCTAAATCCAGTTTTCTTTATGACTTTGGAAGAACTTGGCATTTATAAAGTGAAACTTTTCACTGAAAATATAAATTTTTTTTCCACAAGTCATGTTTATGAAATGCGGGTTTCTTACATTTCTAAGATGTGACTTCTTGTAATTTTCTTATCAACTACAAATGTTAAATACTCCGTAATATTATTATTTTGCTACTGAAAATTGCATAATACATAATTAGTCTTCATTAAAACTTTGCTTATTTTTGACATTTTGTATAAAGTAAATAAAATATTTATAATTTGTGAACTTCTCAGTATAGCCATTTCAGGGATATTTTCCATCTAAGTATGGCATTTTACCCTATTTGTTTTATATGTCATTACTGTCTTTTGGACAAAATAACCAAATGTATACACTTATGGATTTTATTCATATTCAGGATTCTGAAAAGCTTCATACTATTAAAGATTACAGAAAAGAGTTGGTAAGGGCTAAAGTCAGAGTTTTGGTGGCCCCTGGATAAAAGGCAAGTACTTAAGATGGGTAAATGTAATGACTGTCTTAGTACCCATTGAAATAGAAAGCTTCACTTGTTTCATTAGTACCTATTGAAATGGAAAGCATCACTTGTTCCATTGATTACAACATTTGACAATTTCCATCCGTTGTTATCAGCTTTGTTTTTGAACTTCAAATGCAATTTTATAAATTTGACACTTAAGGTTATAGGTCTCAAAGATGAATCCTTTTGAGATATCACATTTATATTATTTTAATCCTATGGTAAATATACAAATTGTTGCATTCACTTTTGGTCATGCCTCAAGCATATCAATACTGTATTAAGATACATGGTAGACATCATGTCTCAGCTCATCAATAAATATATAAATTATGGCATATTGTTGTCCAACTATAGTTTTCTTCAAATTTTGGTCCTGTTTGGTAAATAACAGTTTGCTGTTAGCTGATTGGGTTAATTAGAGGATATAACTAGTTGATAACATCAGCTGATTGTAGGGAGGTGTTTAGTAAATTAGCTATTAGCTAATAGCTATTTGGTATAATTTCTTTTCTCAAAAAGTTAATTGAAAAAACTGTTTTGAGCAACTTTTTGAATTTTAGCATTTTGGAGTTAATTTTTTAACCAAGCCAAACAATTAATAGTGGCCAAATAAGCCAAAATTGGCTGATAGGCAAATATTTTATCAAACATGGCCTTTATAGATCTTTCAAAACACTTATTATTAATTATAGTTAACTTTTCTGAATCTAGAGTGGTAGTTACCCAGTCGTTCATATTATATACTCCGTAGCATATAATTTTGATGTTTTCACCAAGTTAGTTTCCTTCTATGGATGTTTACAAACTAATATAATATTTTGCTACATTGTACATTTGTACGCTTTAATGAGTCTAGAATTGACCCTTCATTTTTGGTCAAGCCTCAAGCATACCAATGCTGTACTAAGATACATGATAGTCATCATGTCTCAGCTCATAGAAGAAAGAGATGAGGTCTCAATAGATTTTCAAGTGTCCATTCTTGATAGCCTCACCTGAAAATCTAGTGAGACTTCATCACTTTTTTTTATGAGATGAGACATGATGTCTACAATGTATCTTAATACAACATTTGTATGTTTGGGGCTTGATCAAAAGTAAAGGGTTAATTCTATTGACTCATTAAAGAGTAAAAATGTACACTTGGTAAAAATATCAAAAGATCACCAAAATTATGTGCTATATAAACAAGTATATGAAAACTATATGTTTAGAATACTTGCCTCATGAACAACTAGAAAAAATTGTGTAGCAACCACTCTAGATTACATCAGAAAATTTAACTACAAGTAATAAATGTTTTGAATGATCAGTATAAAATTAAATATGAAGAAAACCATAATTGGACAACAATGTGCCATATTACATAAAAACTTATGTGCATATATAACCCTTACCAAGAGCTAATATGGCCAACATTGAAACAACAATAAAAACAAACACTTATTATGCAATATACATATACATACATACATACATACATACATATATATATATATATATATATATATATATATATATATATATATATATATATATATATATATACATATTATTATTATTATTATATTTAAAAAATTTTGGGAACATGGAGGGGTATCCCCACTCCTGTCTCCGTCTCCCACAGGAAATTGAAAACATTCTCAATCCACACTTCCGTTCAAAAAAATTTTCAATCGCCGTCCTCGTGGGGGCAAGGATTGGGATCCCCATTGAGGACGGCAGAATTGAAATCCCTAATCTGGAGAGCTCTTAGGAACATCTTGTGTACTACTGTTAATCTAAGGAGGCGAAGGGTAGAGATTCCATCAGAATGTCCTTTATGTTGAGTAGGGGAGGAAGACACAATGCATGCTTAGCTTTGTGTGAATGTTCATATGCTTAGCGTGTTTGTGCGGTTCCTTCCTTAGCTGTGCCAATTGTTTCTGGGGAAGCTTTTTCACAGTGGTTCAGAAACATTAGCGATGAAGGAGGTGCTAGGATGATCAATGTTCGAGTTGAAACGGATTTCTTGATTTTTTTTTTTCTAATCTAGTAGACTCTAAAGAGGACCGAATGTACATTGGTTCCATTGCCTATGATTGTCATAGTCTTATTAGTAACATAGTTGGTTGTAATGTTCGTTTTATTCATACGAGTGTCAACCATGTTGCTCACACTCTTGCTAAGGTCGGGGGTGCCTGGTTGACTCACTCAGGTTGGAAGGTTGTTTCACCTAATTTCGTTCTTTTTTTTTCCTCCCAATTTGCAAAAATAAATTTATAGGTATATATAAATTCACTACTATTAGTTTCATTTTTATGTACCTACTGTATTATTTTTACATACACACAATATTATTTTTATGTATCTAGGTCTGCCATGCAAGGTGAATATTAGTCCACGATATAATTTGAATTAATTTGGTCTAATTCACTTTTTCGTGGACTAGTCTAAACGGATTAAGACTCAATTCAATTAGTTTTTAATATTACGTTATAGCGAAAATGATTATTTTTGTCTCTTTTTTTTTTTTTTTTTTTTTGAAGGTCAACCTGGAGGTTGTATTTATAGAAGTGGTAAAATAGAGTCTGGAGGGACATTGTCCCAGTACATAGCAGTATCAAACGTGAAAGCTGTAGAAGCTAGAGTATGAGCTAATGAATTCTGTAATCTAGGAATGTAAATAATTGAGCAATACGAAAAAGTAGATATATGAGCTCTGCAGTTGTCGATAGCATAGCCCAGGTATGACCGTGGTGTTATTATTTTTGTCTCTTAATTGTAATATAATGGACAACTCAGTTCCATAATTATATTTGTAGTGCCATTTAATTATTGAATTGTCTATTTGGAGGCCCTTGTACACCAATCGTTATGCTATGGACGCGTGTCCAGCATGCATTGTGGACACGATAACGGTGCTGTTAGTGGCATCGTTATCTTCCACTATTTTAAAAAAAAAAAAAAATTCAGACCGCTTTGTTATAGGAGTATATGTTTATAATTTTATTACTATATGTTCATAATTGTAAGTTCATAATATCAGAGCTCTGTGTTCATAATACAATAACTATACATTCATAATTACATAACTATACATTCATAATTCTGTAACTATACATTCATAATTCAATAATTATAAATTCATATTTTGAAGCGCTATGTTCACAATTTTAGAGCTCTATTTTCATAATTTTATCACTATATGTTTCATAATTGTAAGTCCATAATGTGAGAGCTCTGTGTTCATAATTCCATAACTTACATTCATAATTCCAGTACATTCATAATTCCATAACTGTATATTCATAATTCTATAACTGTACATTCATAATTTCATAACTGTACATTCATAATGCCACAAACGAATAACGCCGTTAACGGCGAGACAAAATCAATTTTTTATTTTAACTGGAATGCTGCATATTACCTTAAAACGACGTCTTTTTGAACTCGTGTCCACAATGCATTGTGAACACGAGTCCACAACATAATTTGCGCTTGTACACATGATTGAGCTTTTTTTTTTCTTTTTTTTTTTTTTTTTTGGTAAATTTACCAATTAGACTTGCTACAAATTTCCTCAACACAATTTCTTTTCTTTTTTTTTTTTTCAATTTCATGTTTTAACATGTCATTCTTATTCTCCTTTTTATCAAGAATCTTCACTAACGCTTGGATTATCTTCAGAACACACTCATAAACATTTATATCAATCCACCTAAACATCCCACAATACTCTTTCATTAACAAATACAAAATTTGGAGAAATTTGTATTAACCACTTCTCAAAAATTTGAATAATGCAAAATATAAGGTAACAGAAGTACTCACATTAGATAAAATAAACACTTGCTTTTTGTGAAAATGCTCGAAAACATTTACCTAAAATGACATAATTTTAAGACATCCTAATTGAACTTCGAACATATACTTGTAACTTTCCTGAAAGATGAATGTTCGAATTTTCAGAATAAAAATTACCTCAATAATGGTAGATAAAGGAATACAATATATGACTTTGTAATATTTAATGAAATTAATTTAGAAAAAATATAATGCTCCGAAAGTAGTGCCCGAGTGGAATTTGTTGGTTAATGAACTACATCTAACATGCGAATGACCCAATATATATTCTCGAATAGTAATAACTTGTTGGATTATGAACGAATACTACATGTAACATGCAAATACCTCCATTAAGGCTTGAACCTATCACCTCCCACATAAGGGAACAACAAGGTACCATTGAACAAGGCCCTTGGTTAACAAGGTACTTTTACTCAAAGTATAACTACAACTTTTAATTATGACAAAATTTATATTTTATTTTAAAAATAATGTACAACTTGAAAAGCATAAAAAAATGGATATAATTGAGTAATATAACTTTCATTGGCTCTTATAAGATAGTTATTATATTTGGGAGAAGATAATTATTATATTATTTCACAAATAATTTAATATGGAGAAAATGCTTTTTATATCTCATAAATTCTTTCATAATATGACTTATAATTGATGGGTAGAGAAAAAAAATAAGTGTGTGAGACCATTTCATTTTGAGACGTGAAACATGAAACACTTTATTGGAAGGAGAAAAGTTTGAATGTGAATAACACAACTCTTAATTTTCCCCAGCCTTAATGTTAATGACAATATGAGATCTATGATAAGCAACATTATAGAGATTGGAGAGATAGGGAATTCTATAAATTATCTTGGCTTACCCATCACTTGTAGTAGGATGAAACAAAAAGCAGATTTTGGGATTCTTTAAGAATAAAGTTCCCAGCCGAATCAGCGGCTGGAGTCACAAATTCTTATCAAGAGCCAGAAAAGAAGTTCTTATACAAAGTGTGATACAAGCACTACCTTCCTATGCTATGAGCATATTTCAAATACCAAAGGAGTTTGTGAGAGAGATTGAATGTGCTATGAATGCTTTCTGGTGGGGAGCAAACTATTGCAACCGTAACGATATTCAATGGAAATCTTGGTCACACCTTTGTATTCCCAAAGATTGGGGTGGTATTGGCTTTCAGAAACTGGACCTCTTTAACGTCGCACTGTTATGCAAGCAAGCTTGAAGACTCATTCAATTCCCCTCATCCTTTGTTGCAAGAGTCTTCCAAGCAAAATACTACCCAGGCTCCTCATTCTTAGATGTTAGGAGTTGCAGCAACCCATCCTTTGTTTGGAACAATCTCTTAACCATCAAGGAAATCATCAGAAATCATAAATGTTGGAGGATTCGTAATGGTAACTCCATTAATATTTGGAGAGACATATAACTTCGTGATCCCTCAAATCCACAGATCACCACGCCTCCTTTCCCTTTTTGGAAAATGTTGTTATTTCCTCCCTCCTCAAAAACCAGGATCAAAGTTGGGACTTGGACACAATTCATAATTTATTTAACCATTGTGACGCCACTCTCATCACCAACATTCCCATGCCCATGCTCAAAAGAGATGATAAACTAATTTGGATGAGGGAAGGCTGAGGTCACTTTACACTTAAAAGTTGTTACAAGGCTCTTGGAGCGTTATGCTGTGGACCCGTGTCCATCATGTATACATTCATAATTTCTATACTGTAAATTCATAATTTCTATACTGTAGATTCATAAAATTTATAATGTAGATTCCTAATTTCTATACTGCACATTCATAATTTATGTACTGTAGATTCATAATTCCTATACTGTACATTCATAATTTCTATACTGTAGATTCATAAAATTTATAATGTAGATTCATACAGTACAGAAATTATGAATGTGTAGTATAGAAATTATGAATCTACAGTATAAATTTTATAAATCTATAGTATAGAAATTATGAATCTACAATATAGAAATTATGAATCTACAACGTGTCCACCTTGCACATGGTGGACACGGGTCCATAGCATAATTTGTCAAGACTCTTGTGGGTGAGAAGAATACTGATAACAAGAAAGATTGGGTCTCAATATGAAAAAGTAATGTCCCTCCCTAAGTGAAAACTAGGGATGGCAATTTCAATCCAACCCGTGGATATCCACCCGAATTCACCCCGCATGGATCGGGTTTTTTTTGGGTGATGGTGGGTGGTGGATCGGGGGTGGGTTTCGAAAAAGCAAACCTGCGGTGGGTCGGGTTGGATTCGGGTTCTATGTACAAGACCCGCTTAGAACCCCACCCGACCCACCATGCATGTCCGTTACGGGAGGGGCTATATGTGCACCATTTTGATAATTGAGGGGCAATATTTACACCACTTATAATTCAGGGGTGACATTGATAATTGGCATATTATAGAGGGGCATTTTTTACATTTTTCCCTATATATATATATAAAATAGTAAAATAAGTACTAGTATGTAGCTATTTATAAAAGTTTATATAACTATGTGTATCTTTTTACTATTTTTTATATCAAAACTACTAAGTTTATTTTTAAAAATTAACAATTTAGTTATTATATTTAAATATTTCCACTATTTATGTTTTAGTATCACTAATAGATTTTATTTTTTTAATTATGTGTAAATAATTTAAATATTATTTTTTGAAAAAACATAATAAGATGATAAGTGGTGGGTGCCCGTAGTGGGCACCCGCACCCGGTGGGGGTGGGGGTGGGTTCTGAAAAAGTCCACGCGATGCGGGTTGGATGTGGGGGTGGGTGAAGAAAATATAAGGTGGGTCGGGTGATGGATGTAGCCCTCTCCGACCCACACCCGACCCATTGCCATCCCTACTGAAAACTGGCTTATATATGAGAATAAAAATAAATGCAAAAATAAGCACCATTTACACATATTATACTCCATAATTATAATTTTAACATAATGCTAACAACCGAATTAAGACTTAAACACATATAATTTATTATTACTAAATTTGTATTCAAGTATTAATTTTGTTACTAGCATAATTTAAAATTATAATTATAATATTTGTAAATAGTGTCTTTTACTTATTTTACTATTATTTTTAATAATCTAAAAACATATTTAAAATTGAACAAAAAATGTCAATTTTAGAAGAATTGAAGGAACAAATATAAATGTATGAATAATTCAAGAGGAAAAATACTATAACATATTAAGGGGAAAAATGTAATTTTCACTATATTTTATCAGAGACATTCAAGGCCATCTCCAAGGCCCTTCGCCTCCAAAACAAAAATTCAAAAACAGAGAGCTTTGGCGACAATTGGCAGTTGATTCTTGAGAGCGCGACTTAGAAGCGCATATGGATTTTGTTTGGTATGGAATGGAATTAATCACGCAAAAAGCAGAAGAATCCAGGCAGGATTACACGGATTCCAAACTCAACATTGTACAACCACGCAAAAATGAGCAGGAATCCACACACAAACCGTTCGTTACGTTCTTTATCAACTCCAATTCAGCATTTCTTTATCCGCTTTGTCAACTCCAATTCAGAATTTCTTTATCGGCTTTGTCAACTCCAATTCAGCATTTCTTTATCCGCTTTGTCAACTCCAATTCAGAATTTCTTTACCCGGATTTACATTTGCTGGATTGGGTGTCTGTGGGTCCTCTTTTCGAGTGAAGTACAATTTGGGTTCTTTAGTTCTAGGGTTTTCAGTCTTGATTGAAGGGGAGAACTCTGTTTGCTGAGAATGATGGCTTCTCCTGCTGCTGCTGCACCTCTTCCATCACAAAAGGAGCTTGAGGAGATGCTCATTGAGTCTGGAATTTATTTATTTATTATTTCTTTCTACTTGAGCAGTCTAACATATATCATATATGTGCATCTATGTTTAAAAATATCATCTTTTGGTTCTCAGGTCGTTTTCCATCGGATTATAGCATCCCTTGAAAAGTTATATTTCATTGATAGTAACTACTATAGTAAGGCTCTGAGAGTTCTTGAAGCGGTTGCGAAGTACAGGTTGTGTGTGGTGCTATTGGATTTTGACTATGTGTTAGCTGTTAATGTTTTCCAACTGTTTCTCAAAATCATCAGGTATTTTCTAGTTGTCCATATCATATAGCGTTACACACTATAGTATAATATTCTGCTACATTGTACATTTGTACTCTTTAATGAGTCTATAGAATTGACCCTTCACTTTTTATCAAGCTTCAACCATACCAATGCTGTGTTAAGATACATGGTAGACATTATGTCTCAGCTCATAGAAGAAAGAGATGAAGTCTCACTAGATTTTCAAGTTTCCATTCTTGATAGCCTCAGAAAGGAAACTCTGGTAATAATCACTATGCAAATATTGATGCTATCTCAAAACATTGTTTTCAATTTTTTGATTAACTTGGTATGTTTTTTATCTAGGCTACCGCACCTTGTTCAACGATATTGGGAAGCGAAGTCTTGGAAAAGTGTGCTGCCAAATTGAAGCCTTGTCTTTTAGAATTAATGACAAATATGAACATGAATTTGGATGATTATTCTAAAGTACTTGGCTCAATATTGCATGAAGTTCCTGAGGGAGAAAACATGGTATCTATGTGTTTGCGTATTTTTCATTAAACTTGTTGTCTTTCTACTGTTGTATTTCCTTTGAAGATCAGAAGATATGTTTATAGATTAAGATAATTTGGGTGTGTTCAGCGTATGCTCTTGGATAGAATGAGCAGTTGGAATCTGTAGAAGGCTAGAGGCTAGGTGAAGGGAGTAGACATTAAGAAAGACGTACTATTGCAAGAAGCTGATGTAGGCATGTAGCATTAATGAGAATGAAATGGAGAAACAGAATCCATATAACTGAATTTAACTAGGCTAGGATTGGTTGAGTTGGGTTGAGGTTATGCCCTCAAGCTTCAAAACTTTGTTATCTATTATCTGCTGTCAGCGTAAGGTTTGGTAGTCAAGAGATGCATTAATTTTAGGGAAAATTGCAATTTTGGTCCTTCAGTTATAAAAATGGTACAAACTTAGTCTCTGAGTTATATGCGTGACCATCTTTAACCTCTAAGTTATGCACGAAGTGGCGATTTTAGTCCCTCAGGGACTTTCTACCACCAATTTGTTACTTACTAAAGTGGCTGATTTGGTCCTTCAAGGACTCAAATTGCCACTCTATGCATCACTTAGGGGTTAAAGATGGCCACGCATATAACTCAGGGACTATGTCTGTACCACAAGTATAACTGGAGGACCAAAAATGCAATTTTCCCTTAATTTTAAAATCATAGAACCATTTATCCTTAAAGAAGAAGTCTTTAATACTGTCTAGATTTAAGTCATGGGAATCTGATCTGCTTGTTTTATGCTGTCACTTGCCATTCTACATTGAGATATGATGAATATGATATTCTTCCGTGTTTGTGGGAGGAGGGGGTTTCCTTCTAATGGATAACAATCTAATTTTTCATTTTTTTCGTGAATGATCAGGTGGAAAATGCTGGTTCTGTACCACCTGTAGAAGGAACATCTGCTCTTCAACTTCCTCAGGTACCACTACTGGATGCCACTCAAACAATGAATAACAATAACAATAACCTAGAACTTGATGGGTCATTGAAGGCATCTTTTGGGATGAACGAAAGCAAACGCTCTGATGAAGAACCTACTATCAAGAAGGAACAAGAGAAGAAATCTTGGAGTTCATTGGACATTAATGCAACTTCAATTGTGTTAGCTTTGCCAGCTGTAACTGGAAAGGAGTCTGCGACTAAGCCTGATGTGTTAGCCCCCAGCAGCACAAAAAGTCCTTGCAAAAGGGGCCAACGAAAGAAGAATCAGACAGATCTCACCGTGCAAAAGAGATATGAAGGGACTAGGTCTGCCCAGAGAAAACTTAAAGAAAAGGTACTACTGTAATGGTGCTTGCAGATTCTCTAGATTTCTGGTTAGAGTAATCTTTGTGATTCTATCTATTCAGTTTGCTAATCATTATATTTCTGCATTGCCTTAACCCATAACTAATTGGTTTGCATCTCTTTATTGAGTTCTATTAAAACATAAATTTCCATTTGCCACTTTCTCTTCTATCTCTAATTAGTACCATATTAGTGGTTTAGGATATCTTACTGCTAAATTCTGTCCTCTATTAGGCTCCGTTTGGAAAGCAGGAAAATAACTTCTAGAAAATGAGTCATTTTCCAGAAAATATTTTCTTTTCCGGTGTTTGGCTACACAACAGAAAATTGTCTTTATGTGTTTGGTTCATTTTCCAGAGAATTAGCATGAAAACATACAATAGATGTGACTTGATATATAAACCCAAAAAAAAATATTAATTTTTTTTTAATAACATTGATCTGGTTTCCTTGTCGGAAACCAGACCAGAGAATGGTTTGATTTCCGGCAAGGAAACCAATTGCCGGAAACCAGATTGGTCAAGGAAACCAATCTGGTTTCCGGGTATCTGGTTTTCCAAGTCGGAAACCAAACTTGTTTCCGACTAGGAAACCCAGATTTTGGATTTCCATGTCGGAAACCAATGGTTTCCAACTTGGAAAACCATATTCTGGATTTCCAAGTCTGAAACCAAATTGGTTTCAGACTTGGAAATCCAAAATCTGGGTTTCCAAGTCGGAAACCAGTTTGGTTTCCGACTTGGAAATCCAGAACTAGATGATTCCATGTCGGAAAATAGTTTCCGATGTTGAGAAGTGATGTGGTGTCGAGAAGCGAAGCGAAGAAGCGGAGAAGAAGCCTGAAGCGGAAAATGACTTCCCCTAAAAAAAAAAGGGGGAAGTCCTTTTCCATAAAAATGACTCTATTTTCCATTGACCCAACTTCATTTTCCATTGACTTTAGTGTTTTCCTACTTACCAAACACTAGACATATGTTGAACTTGGGGTATCATATTCCTTTGACTTTAGTGTTTTCCTACACCCTTAATGTATTCCAAGAAAATTAAAAAAATTAGGAACTTAGTATCATATTCTCCTTCTTGCAACCAGTGCACCCCTAGACATATGTTGAACTTGGGGTATCTCAACAGTAAATCCTTTCCACCGTAAGTGTACCAAAAAAGAATGCATAAAAGGTAATACTATATTATTGCACTTTCCAACGAGTGTGTTGATTGTGAGGGATTGAAAAGCCTAGTGGGTGGTGACTAAGCGGAAGCAAAATATGTGAGAATACTTGGAATAGAGAGAATATATGATTATGTTAATAATAATAGATTGTCTCTCTATGTTTCTTAAACGGTATATAGTGTATAGAGATTCTATATTTATAGAAACATTGGGTTAAACCACTCCTACCTTGAATAGGAAATCAAGATTACTCCTAATAGGAATAGGACTAAGGCTTCCTATTATTCAACACTCCCCTCAAGCTGGAATATCTAGAAGTTCCACGCTTGAATTAAAACAAACACTCCACCTAACTCAAAATTACAAATGAAGATTAAATGCCGCTAGAGGATAATAGTGTTGAATGTCGTCGGAAGACATGGCACTATACACAACCCTTGGAAATGAAGTTGAAAGCATCAAGGATGGATTTGAACATGAACAAGCTCAAGGTAACAAAGTGACACAAACACTCTTGAGCAAATGTAAAAAAGCCTTCATCAAGAGCAGTAGAGGTGAAATGGAGCAGGAGCAATAAATGGGTACATATGGTCCATAGCAATGAAGATAGCCAAAGCGATAAAGAGAAGCCCCATAGCAATGAAAGAACAAAACATGCGTGGTTCATGGTAATACTCCCCTAGCCCTCCTTTCTTGAAATTTGAGAAATAATAAATGGCCTTTGGACATAAAATATTATAGTGCCGATTGCCGAAATTCAACACCCTCAGGGAACAAATAAGGCACACTGAAAATGAAGAAGCAAATACGGTAATACCAAAATTGAACTCCCTCAGGAAAGAAACTTGACAACGGATCCAAAAATCCTTTAAATTTCATAAAAGACCAAAATTTATCGAAAAAAGGGACAATGGAACACCATTGGCGATTCTTAGAACAAGAACCTATGCAAGACAGTTGGAAAAGTTGATTTCACATATCTCACTATGAGAAAGAGATTTGAAGCATCTAGGCCTTCCAAGGGTAATCGTTGGAGGAGTTCATGCAAGAGTGAGGCATCTCATCCTAGTTTGACTGTACGTATAAAGACGATGGAAAAAGAAATAGCCAATGATGCAGACTTGCAGAGAAGTCATCTCTTCAACGAAATCAGCACCAAAATATAAGCACAAGAACTAAACACTTGAGGAAGCAAGCTTTAAACAAAGGAATGGTACCATTGTAATGTTTTATATGAAGAGTCATATTTTTAAAGTTTAGGTTTCTTACTTGTATATATACTCTGTTGTACCAACCATTTGAATCTATCAAATCCAAGTATCTTTCTTCACATGGTAACAAACTAGGCTCCTTTCACCAACAAAATTCCCTTTTTTTTTTCCTTCTTACCAAATCAATATTGTTTTCCTCTTGCACGATAACTGCTCTTGTCCCGATGCATCTCTGGCTGTTGTTTGAAAAACTAACACCACAATCTTACTCAGAAGTCAGGACGACGTCACCGTGAAGGGCTATCGCAAAAAACTCAACTTTGCCTTATCCCGTATTGAATTGATTGCATTTCATTATGATCCTATGATTATTGGGGTGTTGTCAATTTCAGTCCACAACTTTCAAAACTAGCAATTTAGTACCGTAACTATTTAATTTTTTATCAATTTTAGTCAGTACGGCCAAATTGCTAGCCAATTATCGCCAATTTTTATCCACATCTCACCTGCCTCTATATTAATTCAAATAATGCTTTACAAATTATCTTTCATTTTAACACTGAATTAAATGATTTCGGCGACAATTTGACGGGGCTGACTAAAATTGTTGAAAAGTTAGGGTATTAAATTGTTAGTTTTGAAAGTTGTGGTCTCAAATTGACAACACCCCAATAGTCATATGACCAAAAGTGAAATTTACACTTGAACTTTATTATAACTTACAATTTGTAGTGAAAAATTGGGATTTAATTAGTACCATATTAGGGGTTTAGAATTTCTTACTGGTAAACACTGTCCCCCATGTACCCAAAAAAATAAAAAATTAAAAACTTAGTATCATGTTATCCTTCTTGCAACCAGTGACTCCTAGACATATGTTGAACTTGAGGTATCTCAACGGTAAATCCTATCCACCACAAGTGTACCCAAAATGGATGCATAAAAGATTATACCATATTATTGCACTTCCCGATGAGTGCAACCCTAGATGTGTGTTGAACTTATTGAAACAATATTAGTTGATTCTCTTTGTCCGCCTTGAGAAGGGTCACATTCTACTTTGTTTCAAAAAAAGTTGTTTTTAATATGATCATTTCTTATGTTCCAATATAGCATAATTCTTTAAAAATTAGGCAAGTACCATTTCTTATGTATTTGATTGAATATATACTTATTAGTTATTACTCCAGAATATAAATTTTTATTTTCAAAATTCAATTTATTAGTATAAAAACATAAGCTTGGTTAAATTGGCTGAGAGAATTGTAAAAGGGGCTCAAATGGGATGGTGAGTAATTCATTTTGGATTACTAATAGAAAGAAAAAAAAATGTCCGGAGACACATTTTGGAAATGAGAATTCTTAAAGCTTCATTTCTCTAATGTGTCTTTTGGAAGACTTTACTATATTCATCCTATCAAAATCCGCATTAGAGAATGTGGCTTTTAACCCAATTTTTAAACACTTCTGCTCAATTGCCTGAAATCTTTCTATATGAAGTCCTTACGGAGGCAATCATGTTTGTGACAGGTGAGGATTAGGGAGAATGTCTGATGCATTTCGTAGGAGATAAGAAGTAAAGCTTTTCATCTAAATCCAACTTCCTCTATGACTATGGAAGAGCTTGGCATTTTTTTTTTTCCACAAGTCATATTTATGAAATGCAGTTTTCTTAAGATTACATTTCTAAGATGCGACATCTTTTAATTTTCTTAGCAACTACAAATGTTATATAGTACTATTATTTTGCTAATGAAAATTGGGTAATACATAATTAGTCTTCATTAAAATTTGCTTATTTTTGACATTTTGTATAAAGTAAATAAAATATGTATAATTTATGAACTTCCCAGTATAGCCATTTCATTGATATTTTGCATCTAACTATGACATTTTACTCTATTTGTTTTATATGTCATTACTCTCTTTTGGGCAAAATAACCAAATGTGTACACTTATGGTTTTTATTCATATTCAGGATTCTAAAAAGCTTCATACTATTAAAGATTATGGAAAAGAGTTGGTAGGGACTAAAGTCAAAGTCTGGTGGCCCCGGGATAGAAGGTAAGTACTTAAGAAGGGCAAATTGAATGACTGTCTTAGTACCCATTGAAATAGAACGCTTCACTTGTTCCATTATTACCTTTTGAGATGGAAAGCATCACTTGTTCCATTGATTACAACATTTGACAATTTCCCTCAGTTGTTAACAGCTTGTGTTTTTTAACTTCAAATTCAATTTTATAAATTTGACACCTAAGGTTATAGGTCTGAAAGATGAATCCTTTTGAGATATCGCATTTACATTATTTGAATCCTATGGTAAATATATACAAATTGTTGCATTTAATTTGTAAACATGTAGCTTATGCACTTTTGATTTATTCTTTTAATATGTATTTTTAAAGTTTTGCTCTTTTAAGTCTAAGAAGCACTGCCATGGACCTTGTGGTCCAATGGAACCAAGTTGCTCCCTTATATGGGAGGTTGTGGGTTTGAACCTCAGTGGAAGCGATATTAGCTCTCTGTGCTTCATTAGGTTGAAAAAGCGCATTGTATTAGAGTCAATTCTTGTCATATTTTCTGTTCTTTTCTCTTTACAGGTTTTATGAGGGGGTGATTTCTTCTTTTAACCCTAAGACGGAAAAGCACAAGGTACATAAGCCCAACGGGCAGATATTTCTGTATTTTATGTGTTGCATATAATTGCCCTTGGGATATACTATTTTCTATCTTCAAAAATAGGATTTTCCAAGATAAAGGGCAAATGCTCTTCCCTAACAATTTGCTTTTCTAGGATAGTGATATTTAGGCTGAGTTTGACGCATCTTCACTACTCATGCTCCATTATGTTGGCAATTATAAACCAACTCCCATTATTCTAATTTCTGCCCAATCCATTTCGAGATATTTCTCCTGTATTTGTTTGTCAATAACACACTAATCTTTTTACTTAGAGGCCAAATGTTGTACTACACAAAGCCAAGCCCAGGAGAGCAGATTTTAAGTAGAGGGCATAGCCTTCTTGTACCTAGATTAACAAGAGCTAGGGAAAAGCCCCAAAGGTCTATAATTATAGTTTAAAGCCTTAAAGCACATTAAAAATGTGGTGGAATCATGTCTTTGTTTCCTCTATTTCAAGAGAGCAATCAGAGCATGCATTGATTCTTCATCACATTCATGGAAAGATTTTAAACATCTGTATCATGATGTATTGGCTTAATCTCGTATCTTCCTTAAATTTTAATGTGCTAAGTTGCTTTCTGTTACTGTACTGTTGTAGGTCATATACACTGATGATGATGTAGAAATCTTGAATCTCAGATGTGAGCGCTGGGAATTGCTTGAAAAGGTTCCAGTCAAAGAAGTGAGTTAAGTTCCTACGTTGTACATTATCTAGTTAGCAAGCTATGATTTGTTGAAGAGGTTCCAGTCATAGAAGTGAGTTAAATTCCCACATTGTATATTATCTAGTTAGCAAGCTATGATTTTATTGGTTAGCCAACTGCCTCTTTGTAACATAACATGGATGCAATTTACAGGGGCGTGTAACTGACTGACTTTGCTTCCTGATGGAGTAAAGAGGAAGAGGAAGGGAGATGAGGACGGCGTCGTTTTACTTTTAAAAAAAAAAAATCATTTTCAATTGTCGTTAGTAACTAACATATGTTCATAATTTTATAATTTCACATTCTGAATGTATAGTTATGAAGTTATGAATGTGTAGTTATGCAATTCTGAATGTATAGTTATGAAGTTATGGATGTGTAGTTATGAAATTCTGAATTTATAGTTATGAAGTTAATGGATGTGTAGTTATGCAATTCTGAATGTATAGTTATGAAGTTATGAATATGTAGTTATGCAATTCTGAATTTATATTTATGAAGTTATGGATGTGTAATAAAAAAAAGGGAAAAGGGTCAAATAGGCCCTCAAACTATTGCTCAAAATTCAATTAGCCCTTCAACTTTTTTAAGAGGCAATTATACCCCTGAACTATGTATTTTGATGCAATGAAGCCCAAATACAGGTAAATGACATGTTATCCCAGGTCATTACAAATCCGGTGACATTCCGACATATTTTCAGGCAAAAAAATGACCGGCGACGTCGCTGGTCACGAAGACCCCTCCCGGAGAAGGCCACCCGCCGGAGAAGGCAACCCAAATCTCGGTTGCCTTCTCCGGTTGAGAAGGCCACCACAGTGGTGGCCTTCTCGCCGGAGAAGGCACCCAGATTTGGGTTGCCGGAGAAGGCCACCACTGTGGTGGCCTTCTCCGGCGCGTGGCCTTCTCCGGGAGGGGTCTCCGTGAACAGCGACCGGTCGGCGGTCACTTTTTTACCTGAAAATATGCCAGAATGTCGCCGGATTTGTAATGACCTGGGATAGCAGGTCATTACCTGTATTTGGGCTTCATTGCATCAAAATACATTGTTTAGGGGTGTAATTGCATCTTTAAAAAGTTGGAGGGCCTAATTGACTTTTGAGCAATAGTTTGAGGGTCTATTTGACCCTTTTCCCTAAAAAAATGATTGGTGGAGTTAAATGGTGTCACTAACGGCACCGTTACTCCACAATAGTGAAACGACGTCGTTTGCAACCGTGTGCACCATGCGTGCACAGCATAACAATTTTTTTGTGAACCCAAAGGTGAGGATTTTTTTTCTGGCAATTGTGCGTGAACTGTCTCCCAACGAAGGATCTCCTCAAGGCAAGGAGAGTCAACTGTGATGTGATGAACTAGCTGCAATTGCAGAATGAACAAACCTATTTCAATGCATGGCTCATCAAGGCCATCTCCAACGCCCTTCTCCTCAAAATACAAAAAACAAAAATACAAATCCGCTCTTTGGCAATTGATTCTTCAGAGCGCGACTTAAAAGCACATATGGAATTTGTTTGGTATGGAATGGAATTAATCACACAAAGAGCATAAGAATCCAGACAGGATTACAAACACAGCATTGTACAACCGCGCATAAATGAGCATATAAATCGATCATTCTCTGTCAACTCCAATTCAGCATTTCTTTATCATCAGGTATTTTCTAATTCATATCATATAGCGTATAATTTTGATATTTTCACCAAGTCAGTTTCCTTGGAAGCATACACACTATAGTATAATGTTCTGCTATATTGTACATTTGTACTCTTTAATGAGTCTATAGAATTGACCCTTAACTTTTTATTAAGCTTCAACCATACCAATGTTGTATTAAGATACATGGTAGACATCATGTCTCAGCTCATAGAAGAAAGAGATGAAGTCTCACTAGATTTTCAAGTGTCCATTCTTGATAGCCTCAGAAAGAGAACTCTGGTAATAATCACTATGCAAATATTGATGCTATCTCCAAACATTGTTTTCAATTATTTGATTAACTAGGTATGTTTTTATCTAGGCTACTGCACCTTGTTCAACGCTATTGGGAAAAGAAGTCTTGGAAAAGTGTGCTGCCAAACTGAAGCCTTGTCTTTTAGAATTAATGACAAATATGAACATGAATTTGGATGATTATTGCAAAGTACTTGGCTCAATATTGCATGAAGTTCCTGAGGGATAAAACACGGTATCTATGTGTTTGTGTATTTTTCAAAACTTGCTGACTTCCTCCTGTGGCGTTTCCTTTGAAGATGTTTATAGATTAAGATAATGTGGGCGTATTCAGCATGCATATGCTTGACCATGGATAGAATGAGCAGTTGGAAGTTGTAGAAGTTAGGTGAAGGGAGTAGACATTAAGAAAGACATACTATTGCAAGAAGTTATGACTGATGTAGCATTAATGAGAATGAAATAGAGAAACAGAATCCATATAACTGAACTTAACTAGGTTAGGATTGGTTGAGTTTAGTTGAGTTGATGTTCTCAAGCTTCAAAACGCTGTTATCTATTATCTGCTGTCAGCTGAAGGTTTGGTAGTAAATAGATGCAATAATTTTAAAATCATAGAAGCATTTGTCCTTAAAGAAGTCTTTAATACTCTGTCTAGATTTGAGCAGTGTGCATAACTCTTGGGCATCTGCTTGTTTTATGTTGTCACTTGCCATTATACATTGAGATATGATGAATATTCTTCTTTGTCTGTGTGTTTGTGGGAGGGGGTTTCCTTCTAATGGATAACAGTCTAATTTTTCATGAATGATCAGGTGGAAAATGCTGGTTCTGTACCATCTGTAGTAGGACCATCTGCGCTTCAACTTCCTCAGGTACCACTACTGGATGCCACTCCAACAACAATAACCTGAAACCTGATGGATTGTGATTCTATTTGTTCAGTTTGCTAAGCATTTCAACTTCAGTTTGCAATTGGTTTGCATGTCTTTATTGAATTCTATTAAAACTTAAAATTTTGAAAATTTGAGTTAGCATATCTTCTTTCTTTCTTTCTTTCTTTTTTTAAAAAAATAAATTCTGTCCAAGTTTCCTTCTATCTCTTTCTCTTCTATCTCTCAAAGTGAGGGGGACTCCTTGTGCACAGTAAGCAAAGGTCTAGCCTCTATGTTCAGCTGAGTTACCATAATTTACATCCTTCCAGATGCTCTGTCGGGCCAGGTTGTGGGGTCTTTGGGGTTGGGGATCAATCTTTTGGGAAGAATAATTACCGTATTAGTGGTATAGGATATCTTACTGGTAAATCCTTTCCTCAATTAATGTACCCCAAGAAAATAAAAAATTAGAAACTTAGTATCATATTCTCCTTCACGCAACCAGTGCATCCCTAGACATATGTTGAACTTGGGGTATCTCAGCAGTAAATCCTATCCACCATAAGTGTACCCAAAAACACTGCATAAAAGGTTAATACTACATTATTGCACTTTCCAACTAGTGTGTTGATTTTGAGGGGGATTGAAAAGCCTAGTGGGTGTGACTAAACAGAAGAAAAATATGTGAGAAAACAAAGAAAGAGAGAATATATGATTATGCTAATAATAATAGATTGTCTCTTTGCGTTTCTTGAACTATGGGAACATTGGGTTAAACTACGCACTCCTATTTGGAATAGGAAATCAAGCCCACTCCTAATAGTAATAGGACTAAGGTTTCCTATTATTCAACACTCCCCTCAAGCTGGAACATCTAGAAGTTCCATGCTTGAATTAAAACAAACACTTCACCTAACTCAAAATTACAGATGAAGATTAAATTCGGCTAGAGGATAATAGTGCTATAGTGCTATACACAAAAACTACACAACCCTTGGAATGAAGATGAAAGATTCAAGGATGGATTCGAACATGAACAACATCAAGATAACACAGTGACACAAACACTCTAAAACAAATGTCAAAAAACCTTCATCAAGAGTAGTAAAGGTGAAATGGAACAGGAACAACAAATGGGTGCATATGAATTATGATCCATAGCAATGAAGATAGCCAAAGCGATAAAAGAGAAGCCCATGAAGATAGCCAAAGCGATAAAAGAGAAGCCCATAGCGATGAAAGAACAAAACATGGATGGTTGTTGATGGCAATACTCCCCTAGTCCCCCTTTCTTGAAACTTGAGGGGAGTGTTGGAAATAGTCAGCCATATTTACTCTACTCTAGGAAGTTGTAGCCTTGAGAAGAGGAGTAGTTTTTAGCATTTATTATGCCCTTTCAAAAGCTTTCTTTATGCCTATATATATGGTTGTAATATGGAGAACCAAGAATATGAAACATGAAATAAAATATCATTTCTACCTCTTCCCTTTACTGTTTTAAACAGTGATCATTTCTTATGTCCAATAGAGCAGAATACTTTAAAATGAGGCAAGTACAATTTCTTATGTAGTTTATTGAATATAGTTTTTTTATTTTCAAAATGTTATAATAATATTATTATTATAATGTTAAACCAATTCAATGAAGGCATATAGGCAATAAGCATTAGTGGGTACGTGTGTGTTAAAGGTGGAAATGTTGCAATACATGCGCAGTACATGGAGTATGGATGAAGGCATGATTGCATTAGTCCTAATGTTTAACTTAAGTAGTTAATTATTATTTAGTATAAATAGATTGTTATTCTTCATTCATTATTCATCAATCAAGTGAAGAAACATTTATTCATTCCTCTCTCTCTTCTCTCAATTATATATATATATATATATATATATATATATATATATATATATATATATATATATATATATATATATATATATATATAATATTTATTTATATATATAATATAGATATATTATATTTAATATATCTAACATTTGGTATCAAAGCCAGTCAATCTTTCAACCCCGAGATATTTTCTGTAGTGAAATATGGCTGCAAATTTCAATATTGTATGGACGGGTCCCAAATTGGACGTGAAACTCGATTACAATTATTGGCAAATTATGATGTCCACACATTTGCAAGCTCAAAATCTTTGGAGCTTTGTTGATCACGGTCTACCCGAAGGAGCTGATGCAGGCACTATACGGCGAGATAAATTGGCCTTGGGTCAGATTCACCAAGGTGTTCATTATTCCATTTTTGGGAAATTAGCTCGTGCTCAAACAGCAAAACAAGCTTGGGACATCTTAAATGTGTCACACAAAGGAGTTGATCAGGCACAGAAGTCTAAGTTGCAGTCGTTGAGAAGGTTGTACGATAATTGTGAGACGACCTCTACAGAAACAGTAGATGCGTATTTCACTCGTCTTATTGATATGGTGAATAAGATGAGGTTATACGGAGATACAATTGAAGATGGTGCAGTGGTTGAGAAAGTTCTTCGAACTATGCCGATGAAGTATGACCATGTGGTGGCTTCGATCACAGAGTCACACAAAACCGAGCTCTTATCAATTGCAGAGCTGAAATGTATGGTAGAAAGTCATATTGACAGGATTGCGTCAAAATCGGAACCACTAGCAGAAGAAGCTTTGAAGAGCCAAGTCACCCTTAATGTGACTGGCACTAATCAAAGAGGTGGAGGATCTGGTAGAAGTCGTGGAAGAAGAAGAGGAGGTTCTAGTGGAAGAGGTCATGGTAACTTCAACCAAGGAGGAGGACGTGGTAACTCCAACCAAGGAAGAGGTGGAGGTAATACCAAAGAATGTAAATTTCCATTTCATTGCTACAATTGTGGCAAGTATGGACACAAGATTGCAGATTGTTGGTATAATGAGGACAATCGTGGAAATCAAGCAAACATTGCTGAAAACACTGTTGAAAAGTCTGGTGAGAGTTCTGAAACTTTACTTTTAGCCAGCAATAATTTTTCTGCAGATAAAAACATATGGTTCTTGGATACTGGGTGTAGTAACCATATGTGTGGGAATAAAGAATTGTTTTCTGAACTGAAGTGACATTTGGCAATAAGTCAAAAGTGCCAATTTTGGGAAAAGGTAAAATCTCTATTCAGTTGAAGGATGGTACTCACAATTTTATATCCGATGTGTTCTATGTTCCTGAACTACACCAAAATTTGTTGAGTATGGGTCAGTTGTCAGAAAAAGGATATAAGATACATATTGCTCAGGGGTGTTGTACCATTGAAGATGCTAAAGGAGTTTTGATTGCAAAGGTAAATATGTCCCAAAATCAACTATTTCCTTTGAAAATTAAGCATACTCTCCTTGCTTGCTTTAATTCTGAAGTTTGTGATGATAATTGGTTATGGCATATGCGATTTGGGCATTTCCATTTCTCTGGATTAAACTATCTTGCGAGAAAGGAACTTGTTTCTGATTTACCTGTTGTGGATGTCTCTGATCGTATCTGTGAGATTTGTGTGATTGGGAAGAAGCATAGAGATCCCTTTCCCGTGGGCAAGGCAAGGAGAGCTACAAAACAGTTGGAGGTTATTCACTCAGACCTATGTTCGTTGGAGGTTCCCTCACATGGAGGTTGTAAGTACTTTATTACTTTCATTGATGATTTCAGTAGGAAAACATGGGTTTACTTTCTGAAGCAAAAGTCTGAAACATGTGATATTTTCAAACAATTTAAGACTTTTATTGAAAAGCAAAGTGGTTATGAAGTTAAAACAGAGAGAAGAGATCTCTATTTTCAGAATATAATATTCTGATACCAATTTATAAAATTCAATTTATTGGTATAAAAAACATAAGCTTGGTTAAAATGTTAAATTGACTCTGAGAATTGTAAATGGGGCACAAATGGGATGGAGAGTAATTCTTTTTGGATTATTAATAGAAAGAAAAAAAAATTGTCTGAAGCCACACATTTTGGAAATGAGAATTCATTAACGCTTCATTTCTCTAATGTATCTTTTGGAAGACTTTACTATATTTGTCCTACCAAAATCCGTATATAGAGAATTCAGCTTTTAACCCTTTCTTTTTACACTTCTGCTCAATTTCCTGAAATCCTTCTATATGAAGTCTTTACGGAGGCAATCACGTTGGTGACAGGTGATAGGGAGAATGTCTGATGCATTTCATAGGAGATAAGAAGTAAAACTTTTCATCTAAATCCAGCTTCCTTTATGACTTTGGAAGAACTTGGCATTTATCAAGTGAAGAAACTTTTCACTGGAAATATAATTTTTTTTTTCCACAAGTCATGTTTATGAAATGCAGGTTTCTTACATTTCTAAGATGTGACTTCTTGTAATTTTCTTATCAACTACAAATGTTAAATACTCCATAATATTATTATTTTGCTACTGAAAATTGCATAATACATAATTAGTCTTCATTAAAACTTTGCTTATTTTTGACATTTTGTATAAAGTAAATAAAATATTTATAATTTGTGAACTTCCCAGTATAGCCATTTCATGGATATTTTGCATCTAAGTATGGCATTTTACCCTATTTGTTTTATATGTCATTACTGTCATTTGGACAAAATAACCAAATGTATACACTTATGGATTTTATTCATATTCAGGATTCGGAAAAGCTTCATACTATTAAAGATTACAGAAAAGAGTTGGTAAGGGCTAAAGTCAGAGTTTTGGTGGCCCCTGGATAAAAGGCAAGTACTTAAGATGGGTAAATGTAATGACTGTCTTAGTACCCATTGAAATAGAAAGCTTCACTTGTTCCATTAGTACCTATTGAAATGGAAAGCATCACTTATTCCATTGATTACAACATTTGACAATTTCCATCAGTTGTTATCAGCTTGTGTTTTTGAACTTCAAATGCAATTTTATAAATTTGACACTTAAGGTTATAGGTCTCAAAGATGAATCCTTTTGAGATATCACATTTACATTATTTTAATCCTATGGTAAATATACAAATTGTTGCATTTAGTTTGTAAACATGTAGCTTATGCACTTTAAGATGTACTATTTAAGTTGTCTTGTAAATTGTGCAAGCGATTCTTGTTATATTTTCTGTTCTTTTCTCTTTACAGGTTTTATGAGGGAGTGATTTCTTCTTTTGACCCTAACACGAAAAAGCACAAGGTGCATAAGCCCAACGTGCAGATATTTCAATAGTTTATGTGTTGCATAAAATTCCCTCTATTGCCCCATGAATATCTTACTTTCTATCTTCTAAAATAGGATTTTCCAAGATGAAGGGCAAGGGTCATTCCTTAACAATTTGCTTTTCAAGGATACTGATATTTACGCTTACTTTGACCCATTTTGACTACTCTCATGCTCCATTATGTTGGCAATTATAAACCCAGTGTCTAAGGGAGTTTTGGGTCTCAACTCTCAAGCAAATCTAATGTTTTCTTCTTTTCCTTTTTCAACTATTATACTTTGTCCATTTATCCTTATGTTGTCTTGCCCGTGACGGGAAAACATAACATCTTGCATCTGTGAAATTATGAATTTATCTGCACCCGTTCTACCCTATAATAATACAAAAATGGAGGTATTTAATACTTTATTTGTTCAAAACTTAGGCCAGGTTGCAAACAATTTCAGTATTTATTTATTATTTCTTTCTACGTGAGCATTCTAACATATATCATATGTGTGCATCTATGTTGAAAAAGTATTGTCTTTTGGTGCTCAGGTCATTTTCCCTCAGGTTATAGCATCGCTTGAAAAGTTATATTACATTGATAGTAACTGCTATAGTAAGGCTCTGAGAGTTCTTGAAGCCGTTGCGAAGTACAGGTTGTGTGTGATGCTATTGGATTTTGACTATGCGTTAGCTGTTAACGTTTTCCAACTGTTTCTCAAAATCATCAGGTATCTCTCCACAGGAAATCTTTAACTATAATATATATATTGCATAATAAGTGTTTGTTCTTATTGTTGTTTCAATGTTGGTCATATTAGCTCCTAGTATGGGTTATGTATGCCCATAAGCTTTTATGTAATATGGCATATTGTTGTCCAACTATAGTTTTCTTCAAATTTTTGTCCTGTTTGGTAAATAACAGTTTGCTGTTAGCTGATTGGGTTAATTAGAGGATATAACTAGTTGATAACATCAGCTGATTGTAGGGAAGTGTTTAGTAAATTAGATGTTAGCTAATAGCTATTTGGTATAATTTCTTTGCTCAAAAAGTTAATTGAAAAAACTGTTTTGAGCAACTTTTTGAATTTTAGCATTTTGGAGTTGATTTTTTAACCAAGCCAAACAATTAATAGTGGCCAAATAAGCCAAAATTGGCTGATAGGCCAATATTTTATCAAACATGGCCTTTATACTGTTCTTTCAAAACACTTATTATTAATTGTAGTTAACTTTTCTGATTCTAGAGTAGTAGTTACCCAGTCGTTCATATTATATACTCCGTAGCATATAATTTTGATGTTTTCACCAAGTTAGTTTCCTTCTTTGGATGCTTACAAACTAATATAATATTCTGCTACATTGTACATTTGTACGCTTTAATGAGTCTAGAATTGACCCTTCATTTTTGGTCAAGCCTCAAGCATACCAATGTTGTATTAAGATACATGGTAGACATCATGTCTCAGCTCATAGAAGAAAGAGATGAGGTCTCAATAGATTTTAAAGTGTCCATTCTTGATAGCCTAACCTGAAAATGTAGTGAGACTTCATCTCTTTCTTTTATGAGCTGACACATGATGTCTACAATGTATCTTAATACAACATTTGTATGTTTGGGGCCTGATCAAAAGTAAATGGTTAATTCTATTGACTCATTAAAGAGTACAAATTTACACTTGGTAAAAATATCAAAAGATCACCAAAATTATGTGCTAATGTGCTATATAAACAAGTATATGAAAACTATATGTTTAGCACACTTGCCTCGTGAACAACTAGAAAAAATTGTATAGCAACCACTCTAGATTACATCAGAAAATTTAACTATAAGTAATAAGTGTTTTGAATGATCAGTATAAAATGTGAAGAAAATCATAATTGGACAACAATGTGCCATATTACATAAAAGCTTATGTGCATATATAACCCTTACCAAGAGCTAATATGGCCAACATTGAAACAACAATAAAAACAAACACTTATTTTGCAATATATATATATATATATATATATATATATATATATATATATATATATATATATATATATATATATATATATATATATATATATATGTATATATATATATAGTAGTATTATTATTATTATATTTAAAAAAATTTGGGAACATGGATGGGTATCCCCACTCTCGTCTCCGTCTCCCACGGGAAATTGAAAACATTCTCAATCCACACTTCCGTTCAAAAATTGTTTCAATCGCCGTCCTCGTGGGGGCAAGGATTGGGATCCCCATTGAGGACGGCAGAATTGAAATCCCTAATCTGGAGAGCTCTTAGGAACATCTTGTGTACTACTGTTAATCTAAGGAGGCGAAGGGTAGAGATTCCATCAGAATGTCCTTTATGTTGAGTAGGGGAGGAAGACACAATGCATGCTTAGCTTTGTGTGAATGTTCATATGCTTAGCGTGTTTGTGCGCTTTCTTCCTTAGCTGTGCCAGTTGTTTCTGGGGAAGCTTTTTCACAGTGGTTCAGAAACATTAGCGATGAAGGAGGTGCTAGGATGATCAATGTTCGAGTTGAAACGGATTTCTTGATTTTTTTTTTCTAATCTAGTAGACTCTAAAGAGGACCGTATGTACATTGGTTCCATTGCCTATGATTGTCATAGTCTTATTAGTAACATAGTTGGTTGTAATGTTCGTTTTATTCATACGAGCGTCAACCATGTTGCTCACACTCTTGCTAAGGTCGGGGGTGCCTGGTTGACTCACTCAGGTTGGAAGGTTGTTTCACCTAATTTCGTTCTTTTTTTTTTTTCTCCCAATTTGCAAAAATACCCAAAATCGTCCTCGACTATAGTGGTTTTTCTCAATTTCGTCCTAAACGACTTTGGTGACCTAATATCGTCCCAGACTTTTGTGTTTCGCTCAATTTCGTCCTCCATTTGTTATTCCGTCAAATTGGTGTTAAATAAAGGGACAATTCAGTAATGTCAATATTGATCTCTCTTTACTTTCAACTTGTGAAGTGCGAAATTTCTCTTTCTTGTACGAATTACACCCAGAATTACTCCCAGACCTGCAAATCAAATTTTATATTCGCAGTTTTAGGAGTAATTCTGTGAGTAATTCGTAAAAAAAAAAAAAAAAAAAAGGATTTCGCAGTTCACATGTCTATGAGTAAAGAGATGCCAATATTAAAATTACTTAATTGTCTATTTATTTAACACCAAATGGACAGAATAACAAATGATGGACTAAATTGAGCAAAAGCTCAAAAGTCTGGGACTAAATTGCGCGAAACACAAAAGTCTGGGACGATATTAGGTCACCAAAGTCGTTTAAAACGAAATTAAGAAAAACCACTATAGTCAATGACGATTTTGGGTATTAACTCAATAAATTTATAGGTATATATAAATTCACTACTATTAGTTTCATTTTTATGTACCTACTGTATTATTTTTACATACACACAATATTATTTTTATGTATCTAGGTCTGCCATGCAAGGTGAATATTAGTCCACGATATAATTTGAATTAATTTGGTCTAATTCACTTTTTCGTGGACTAGTCTAAACGGATTAAGACTCAATTCAATTAGTTTTTAATATTACGTTATAGCGAAAATGATTATTTTAGTCTCTTAATTGTAATATAATGGACAACTCAGTTCCATAATTATATTTGTAGTGCCATTTAATTATTGAATTGTCTATTTGGAGGCCCTTGTACACCAATCGTTATGCTATGGACGCGTGTCCAGCATGCATTGTGGACACGATAACGGTGCTGTTAGTGGCACCGTTATCTTCCACTATTTTTTTTTTAAAAAAAAAAAAATTCAGACCGCTTTGTTATAGGAGTATATGTTTATAATTTTATTACTATATGTTCATAATTGTAAGTTCATAATATCAGAGCTCTGTGTTCATAATTACATAACTGTACATTCATAATTTCGTAACTGTACATTCATAATTCAATAATTGTAAATTCAATAATTGTAAATTCATAATTTTTGAAGCTCTATGTTCATAATTTTATCACTATATGTTCATAATTGTAAGTTCATAATGTCAGAGCTCTGTGTTCATAATTCCATAACTGTACATTCATAATTCCATAACAGTATATTCATAATTCCATAACTGTACATTCATAATTCCATAACTGTACATTCATAATTCCACAAACGAATAACGGCGAGACAAAATCAACTTTTTTTTACTGAAATGCCGCATTTTCTCTTAAAACGATGTTATTTTGGACTCGTGTCCACAATGCATTGTGAACACGAGTCTACAACATAATTTGCGCTTGTACACATGATTGAGCTTCTTTTTTTTTTTTTTTGATAAATTTACCAATTAGACTTGCTACAAATTTCCTCAACACAATTTCCATTTCTTTTATTTATTTTTTTTTTCCAATTTCATGTTTTAACATGTCATTCTCATTCTCCTTTTTATCAAGAATCTTCACTAACGCTCGGATTATCTTCACAACACACATAAACATTTATATCAATCCACCTAAACATCCCACAACACTCTTTCATTAACAAATACAAAATTTGGAGAAATTTGTATTAACCACTTCTCAAAATTTTGAATAATGCAAAATATAAGGTAACAGAAGTACTCACATTAGATAAAATAAACACTTGCTTTTTGTGGAAATGCTTGGAAACATTTACCTAAAATGACATAATTTTAAGACATCCTAATTGATAGTTGCACATCCTTACATCTATACTGAAATTCTTAATACTTTTCAAAAGACATACAATTTGAAACTTGTGACATCTTTTAATCAATTAAACTTCGAACATATACTTGTAACTTTCCTGAAAGATGAATGTTTGAATTTTCAGAATAAAAATTACCTCAATAATGGTAGATAAAGGAATACAATATATGACTTTGTAACATTTATAAGATAGTTATTATATTTTGGAGAAGATAGTTATTATATTATTTCACAAATAATTTAACATGGAGAAAATGCTTTTTATATCTCATAAATTCTTTCATAATATGACTTACAATTGATGGGTAGAGAAAAAAATAAGTGTGTGATACCACTTCATTTTGAGACGTGAAACGTGAAACACTTTATTGGAAGGAGAAAAGTTTGAATGTGAATATACACAACTCTTAATTTTTCCCACCCTTAATGTTAATGACAATCTGAGATCTATGATACGCATCACTATGGAGATTGGAGAGATATGAAATTCTATAAATTATCTCGGCTTACCATCACTTGTAGTAGAATGAAACAAAAAGGATATTTTGGGACTCCTTAAGAATAAAGTTCTCAGCAGAATCAGCAGCTGGAATCACAAATTCTTATCAAGAGCCAGAAAATAAGTTCTTATACAAAGTTTGATACAAGTTGGGGTGGGCACTTCGGTTCGGTTTATCCGAACCGATCCGAATTGAACTAGTAATAGAAAATCGAATGGTTCGGGATTTTGTAACCCGAATGATTTAGTACCAAACCGAACCGAAACCGAATGGTTTGGCAAAAACCGAACCGAACGCTATATAATTTTTTTTAATAAATAATAATAATAATAAATTAATAATGATAATAGTAATAATAACAAATTAATAATAATAATAATAATAATAATAATAATAATAATAAAAGAAGTAAATCCAAGTTCCTTGATGCTTGCTCCGCCGTTCAGTTCTCATTCTTACTGGTATCGAACCTTAAATTTTTTATTTGATTTCTTTATAGCTTGTTTTCTACATTGCACTTTTGTTTTTTGTCGCAATTGTTCTTTACCTCACAATTATATCTAACTTGAGTTATATTTACAATATTCAGTATTTTCCTTAGTTTCATGTTTTTCTATAAATTTAATGTGCTTTACAGTCATTCTAATTTTGATTTCCAGTGCATTATAATTATTTTCTAGTACTGGAATATATTTTGAGTGCACTAGCAATGACAGATTGTGTCCAACAATTAACTATATAGTAATTGACACTTGTTCTTTTAATATCAACTATACAGATAGATGATTATTCATCATATCAATAAAAATATTCCAACTGAATATTTTTATTTGATGTTTCATGTTTGTACTCTTTAAACATTAGATTTGAAGTTTGAACTACGTGATTCATGTTTGTAATGTTTGAACTTTGAACTTTGGATTCTAATTTCTAAGTATGTGATGTTTTGGTAATTAGATTGCTATTAGTATGTGATGTTAGTATTTACTATTTAGTAGTATGTTTAAACTTTGAATTATTATTGTATTATATAACGTTTATATTTTAGATGTGGATTATGTGAATAGGAATTGTTTGGTAGTATGTTTGGAAAATTATGAAATGTTGAAATTTGATGATCGTAATTCTCGTAAAGTCTTAAACCGAACCGAAGTCCGAACCGAAACCAAACCGATTGAAACCGAACTGAAGCCGAACTGAACTATAATGTTAAACTGAATGGTTCAACTTTTCTAAAATCGAAAAACCGAAACCGAAACAAAAAAAAAAAAAAAAAAAAAAAAAACAAACAGAAGACCAAGTGCCTAGCCCTAGATACAAGCACTACCTTCCTATGCTATGAGTGTATTTCAAATACCAAAGGAAAATGTGAGAGAGATTGAATGTGCTATGAATGCTTTGTGGTGGGGAGCAAATATTGCAACCGTAACGATATTCAATGGAAATCTTGGTCACACCTTTGTATTCCCAAAGATTGGGGTGGTATTAGCTTTCGGAAACTGGACCTCTTTAACGCTGCACTGTTATGCAAGCAAGCTTGGAGACTCATTCAATTCCCCTTGTCCCTTGTTGCAAGAGTCTTTCAAGCAAAATACTACCCAGGCTCCTCATTCTTAGATGTTAGAAGTAGCAGCAACCCATCCTTTATTTGGAACAATCTCTTAACCACCAAGGAGATCATCAGAAATCATAACTGTTGGAGGATGGGTAATGGTAATTGCATTAATATTTGGAGAGACATATGACTTCGTGATCCCTCAAATCCACAAATCACCACGCTACCTTTCCCTTTCTGGAAAATGTTGTTGTTTCCCCTCTCCTCAACAACCAATTAGATCAAAGTTCGGACATGGACACAATTCAAAATATATATTTAACCATCGTGACGCCACTCTCATCACAAACATTCCCATGTCCATGTTCAAAAGAGATGATAAACTAATTTGGATGAGGGAAGACTGAGGTCACTTTACAGTTAAACGTTGTTACAAGGCTCTTGTGGGTGAGCAGAATATTGATAACAAGAAAGATTGGGTCTCAATACGAAAAAGTATATGAGAATCAAAATAAATGCAAAAACAAGCACATTATACTCTGTAATTATAATTTTAACATAATGCTAGCAACAGAATTAAGACTTAAACACATATAATTTATTATTACTAAATTTGTATTCAAGTATTAATTTTGTTACTAACATAATTTAAAATTATAATTATAATATTTGTAAATAGTGTGTTTTATTTATTTTACTATTATTTTTAATAATCCAAAAACATATTTAAAATTGAACAAAAATTGAGAGAACAAATATGAATGTATGAATAATTCAAGAGAAAAAATACTATAACAAGGTGGAAAAGTGTAGTTTTTCCTACATTTTATAGAGATATTCCAGGCCATCTCCAAGGCCCTTCTCCTCCAAAGACAAAAATTCAAAAACCCTCTGAAGAGCTTTGGCGACAATTGGCAGTTGATTCTTGAGAGCGCGACTTAGAAGCGCATATGGATTTTGTTTGGTATGGAATGGAATTAATCACGCAAAAAGCAGATGAATCCAGGCAGGATTACACGGATTCCAAACTCAACATTGTACAACCACGCAAAAATGAGCAGGAATCCACACACAAACCGTTCGTTACGTTCTTTATCAACTCCAATTCAGCATTTCTTTATCCGCTTTGTCAACTCCAATTCAGAATTTCTTTATCCGCTTTGTCAACTCCAATTCAGCATTTCTTTATCCGCTTTGTCAACTCCAATTCAGAATTTCTTTATCCGGATTTACATTTGCTGGATTGGGTGTCTGTGGGTCCTCTTTTCGAGTGAAGTACAATTTGGGTTCTTTAGTTCTAGGGTTTTCAGTCTTGATTGAGGGGAGAACTCTGTTTGCTGAGAATGATGGCTTCTCCTGCTGCTGCTGCACCTCTTCCATCACAAAAGGAGCTTGAGGAAATGCTCATTGAGTCTGGAATTGAGCTCTCTACACCTCCTTCATCCACTGGCGAGCTTCTCAGCCTCCTTGAAGTAAAATTCTTTCCCTTTTCTTTTGCATATAAAGGTTCAATTATGCTTGGATTGGTTTTCATTGATGGGATTTCTTCACCAGGCAAATGATTATAAAATTTTAGGGTCTCTTTTCCTGGCTGAAAGGATCAATTCTTATGTTGTTGTTGTTCTGTCTACGTTTTATTTAGAAATGTTTATGCTTTCATCTCTAGTTTATTCATATACGTTTTTAGGAACTGACATGTTGAATTACACACACACATACTCAAAACTATAGTCCTCATCTGGACATTATATGTTTGCTACTGTTGTTTTAACTCTTGTGTTGCATTGCATTTTCTTTTAGAAAGTTGAATCAGAACTGAAGAGCATAGGGCAAGACCCTTCAATGTCGACGAGAAATCTACTTGAGCCAATTAAAAAAGCGTTGATTGAAACGAAACTTCTGAGACATTCTGAAAAAATCATTGATTGTTCTGTTGCATCTTGTATCTGTGAAATTATAAGAATATCTGCACCCGTTCTACCCTATGATAATACAGAAATGGAGGTATTTAATACTTTTTATATGTTCAAAACTAAGGCCAGGTTGCAAACAATTTTAGTATTTATTTATTTATTTATTATTTCTTTCTACTTGAGCAGTCTAACATATATCATATATGTGCATCTATGTTTAAAAAATATCATCTTTTGGTTCTCAGGTCGTTTTCCATCAGATTATAGCATCCCTTGAAAAGTTATATTTCATTGATAGTAACTACTATAGTAAGGCTCTGAGAGTTCTTGAAGCGGTTGCGAAGTACAGGTTGTGTGTGATGCTATTGGATTTTGACTATGTGTTAGCTGTTAACGTTTTCCAACTGTTTCTCAAAATCATCAGGTATTTTCTAGTTGTTCTCATATAGCGTTACACACTATAGTATAATATTCTGCTACATTGTACATTTGTACTCTTTAATGAGTCTATAGAATTGACCCTTCACTTTTTATCAAGCTTCAACCATACCAATGCTGTGTTAAGATACATGGTAGACATCATGTCTCAGCTCATAGAAGAAAGAGATGAAGTCTCACTAGATTTTCAAGTTTCCATTCTTGATAGCCTCAGAAAGGAAACTCTGGTAATAATCACTATGCAAATATTGATGCTATCTCCAAACATTGTTTTCAATTTTTTGATTAACTAGGTATGTTTTTATCTAGGCTACTGCACCTTGTTCATCGATATTGGGAAGTGAAGTCTTGGAAAAGTGTGCTACCAAATTGAAGCCTTGTCTTTTAGAATTAATGACAAATATGAACATGAATTTGGATGATTATTCTAAAGTACTTGGCTCAATATTGCATGAAGTTCCTGAGGGAGAAAACATGGTATCTATGTGTTTGCGTATTTTTCATTAAACTTGTTAACTTTCTACTGTTGTATTTCCTTTGAAGATCAGAAGATGTTTATAGATTAAGATAATTTGGGTGTGTTCAGCGTATGCTCTTGGATAGAATGAGCAGTTGGAATCTGTAGAAGGCTAGAGGCTAGGTAGAAGGGAGTAGACATTAAGAAAGACGTACTATTGCAAGAAGCTGATGTAGGCATGTAGCATTAATGAGAATGAAATGGAGAAACAGAATCCATATAACTGAACTTAACTAGGCTAGGATTTGTTGAGTTGGGTTGAGGTTATGTCCTCAAGCTTCAAAACTTTGTTATCTATTATCTGCTGTCAGCGTAAGGTTTGGTAGTCAAGAGATGCATTAATTTTAGGGAAAATTGCAATTTTGGTCCTTCAGTTATAACAACGGTACAAACTTAGTCCCTGAGTTACATGCGTGACCATCTTTAACCCCTAAGTTATGCACGAAGTGGCGATTTTAGTCCATCAGGGACTTTCTACCACCAATTTGTCACTTACTAAAGTGGCTGACTTGGTCCTTCAAGGACTCAAATTGCCACTCCATGCATCACTTAGGGGTTAAAGATGGTCACGCGTATAACTCAGGGACTATGTCTGTACCACAAGTATAACTGGAGGACCAAAAATGCAATTTTCCCTTAATTTTAAAATCATAGAACCATTTATCCTTAAAGAAGAAGTCTTTATTACTGTCTAGATTTAAGTCATAGGCATCTGATCTGCTTGTTTTATGCTTTCACTTGCCATTCTACATTGTGATATGATGAATATGATATTCTTCCGTGTTTGTGGGAGGGAGGGGGTTTCCTTCTAATGGATAACAATCTAATTTTTCATTTTTTCGTGAATGATCAGGTGGAAAATGCTGGTTCTGTACCACCTGTAAAAGGAACATCTGCTCTTCAACTTCCTCAGGTACCACTACTGGATGCCACTCAAACAATGAATAACAATAACAATAACCTGGAACTCGATGGGTCATTGAAGGCATCTTTTGGGATGAACGAAAGCAAACGCTCTGATGAAGAACCTACTATCAAGAAGGAACAAGAGAAGAAATCTTGGAGCTCATTGGACATTAATGCAACTTCAATTGTGTTAACTTTGCCAGCTGTAACTGGAAAGGAGTCTGTGACTAACCCTATTGTGTTAGCCCCCAGCAACACAAAAAGTCCTTGCAAAAGGGGCCAACCAAAGAAGAATCAGACAGATCTCACCGTGCAAAAGAGATATGAAGGGACTAGGTCTGCCCAGAGAAAACTTAAAGAAAAGGTACTACTGTAATGGTGCTTGCAGATTCTCTAGATTTCTGGTTAGAGTAATCTTTGTGATTCTATCTATTCAGTTTGCTAATCATTATATTTCTGCATTGCCTTAACCCATAACTAATTGGTTTGCATCTCTTTATTGAGTTCTATTAAAACTTAAATTTCCATCAGCCTCTTTCTGTTCTATCTCTAATTAGTACCATATTAGTGGTTTAGGATATCTTACTGCTAAATTCTGTCCTCTAATTAGTACCATATTAGTGGTGTTTGGCTGCACAATGGAAAACTATCTTTATGTATTTGGTTCATTTTCCAGAGAATGAGCAAGAAAACATACAATAGATGTGACTTCATGTATAAACTCAAAAAAAAATATTAATTTTTTAAATAACATTGAACTGGTTTCCTTGCCGGAAACTAGACCAGAGACTGGTTTGATTTCCGGCAAGGAAACCAATCGCCGGAAACCAGATTAGTCAAGGAAACCAATCTGGTTTCCGGTATCTGGTTTTCCAAGTCGGGAACCAAACTGGTTTCCGACTTGGAAACCCAGAATTTGGATTTCCATGTCAGAAACCAATCCAAATTGGTTTCCGACTTGGATATCCAGAACTAGATGATTCCAAGTCGGAAAATAGTTTCCGATGTCGAGAAGCGAAGCGATGAAGAAGCCTGAAGCGGAAAATGACTTCCCCTAAAAAAAAGGGGAAGTCATTTTCCATAAAAATG
This sequence comes from Ipomoea nil, assembly GCF_001879475.1. Classification (NCBI taxonomy): domain Eukaryota; kingdom Viridiplantae; phylum Streptophyta; class Magnoliopsida; order Solanales; family Convolvulaceae; genus Ipomoea; species Ipomoea nil. Next base: position 2,440,524 of record NW_017619497.1, on the reverse strand, counting down.
ACTCTATTTTCCATTGACCCAATTTCATTTTCCTTTGACTTTAGTGTTTTCCTACTTACCAAACACTAGAAATCATTTTCCGGGTTTCCAAACACACCCTTAATGTATTCCAAGAAAATAAAAAAATTAGGAACTTAGTATCATATTCTCCTTCTTGCAACCAGTGCACCCCTAGACATATGTTGAACTTGGGGTATCTCAGCATTAAATCCTTTCCACCGTAAGTGTACCAAAAAAGAATGCATAATTGGTAATACTATATTATTGCACTTTCCAATAAGTGTGTTGATTGTGAGGGATTGAAAAGCCTAGTGGGTGGTGACTAAGCGGAAGCAAAATATGTGAGAATACTTGGAATAGAGAGAATATATGATTATGTTAATAATAATAGATTGTCTCTCTATGTTTCTTGAACAGTATAGAGTGTATAGAGATTCTATATTTATAGAAACATTGGGTTAAACCACTCCTACCTTGAATAGGAAATCAAGATTACTCCTAATAGGAATAGGACTAAGGCTTCCTATTATTCAATACTCCCCTCAAGCTGGAATATCTAGAAGTTCCACGCTTGAATTAAAACAAACACTCCACCTAACTCAAAATTACAAATGAATATTAAATGCCGCTAGAGGATAATAGTGTTGAATGTCGTCGGAAGACATGGCACTATACACAACCCTTGGAAATGAAGTTGAAAGCATCAAGGATGGATTTGAACATCAACAAGCTCAAGCTAACAAAGTGACACAAACACTCTTGAACAAATGTAAAAAAGCCTTCATCAAGACTCAAGAGTAGAGGTGAAATGGAGCAGGAGCAATAAATGGGTACATATGGTCCCTAGCAATGAAGATAGCCAAAGCGATAAAGAGAAGCCCCATAGCAATGAAAGAACAAAACATGCGTGGTTCATGGTAATACTCCCCTAGCCACCCTTTCTTGAAACTTGAGAAATAATAAATGGCCTTTGGACATAAAATATTATAGTGCCGATTGCCGAAATTAAACACCCTCAGGGAACAAATAAGGCACACTGAAAATGAAGAAGCAAATACGGTAATACCAAAATTGAACTCCCTTAGGAAAGAAACTTGACAACGGATCCAAAAATCCTTTAAATTTCATAAAAGACCAAAATTTATCGAAAAAAGGGACAATGCAACACCAATGGCGATTCTTAGAACAAGAACCTATGCAAGACAGTTGGAAAAGTTGATTTGACATATCTCACTATGAGAAAGAGATTTGAAGCAACTTGGCCTTCCAAGGGAAATCGTGGGAGGAGTTCATGCAAGAGTGAGGTATCTCCTAGTTTGACTGTACGTATAAAGAAGAAGGAAAAAGAAATAGCCAATGATGCAGACTTGCAGAGAAGTCATCTCTTCAACGAAATCAGCACCAAAATATAAGCACAAGAACTAAACACTTGAGGAAGCAAGCTTTAAACAAAGGAATGGTACCATTGTAATGTTTTATATGAAGAGTCATATTTTTAAAGTTTAGGTTTCTTACTTGTATATATACTCTGTTGTACCAACCATTTGAGTCTATCAAATCCAAGTATCTTTCTTCACATGGTAACAAACTAGGCTCCTTTCACCAACAAAATTCCCCTTTTTTTTCTTCTTACCAAATCAATTTTGTTTTCCTCTTGCACGATAACCGTTCTTGTCCCGATGCATCTCTAGCTGTTGTTTGAAAAACTAACACCACAATCTTACTCAGAAGTCAGGACGACGTCACCGAGAAGGGCTATCGCAAAAAACTCAACTTTGCCTTATCCCGTATTGAATTGATTGCATTTCATTATGATCCTATGATTATTAGGGTGTTGTCAATTTCAGTCCACAACTTTCAAAACTAGCAATTTAGTACCGTAACTATTTAATTTTTATCAATTTTAGTCAGTACGGCCAAATTTCTAGCCAATTATCGCCAATTTTTATCCACATCTCACCTGCCTCTATATTAATTCAAACAATGGTTTACAAATTATCTTTCATTTTAACACTGAATTAAAAGATTTCGGCGACAATTGGCCGACAATTTGACGGGGCTGACTAAAATTGATAAAAAATTGAAAAGTTAGGGTATTAAATTGTTAGTTTTGAAAGTTGTGGACTCAAATTGACAACACCCCAATAGTCATATGACCAAAAGTGAAATTTACTCTTGAACTTTATTATAACTTACAATTTGCAGTGAAAATTTGGGATATAATTAGTACCATGGTAATTACGGTCCCCCATGGCCCCATTAATGTACCCAAAAAAATAAAAAATTAAAAACTTAGTATCATGTTATCCTTCTTGCAACCAATGACTCCTAGACATATGTTGAACTTGAGGTAACTCAACGGTAAGAATTAGGGAGAATGTCTGATGCATTTCATAGGAGATAAGAAGTAAAGCTTTTCATCTAAATCCAACTTCCTTTATGACTATGGAAGAACTTGGCATTTATCAAGTGAACCTTTTTCACTGAAAATATAAGTTTTTTTTTTTTTTTTTTTTTTCCCACAACTCATATTTATGAAATGCAGTTTTCTTAAGATTACATTTCTAAGATGCGACATCTTTTAATTTTCTTAGCAACTACAAATGTTATATAGTACTATTATTTTGCTACTGAAAATTGGGTAATACATAATTAGTCTTCATTAAAATTTGCTTATTTTTGACATTTTGTATAAAGTAAATAAAATGTGTATAATTTATGAACTTCCCAGTATAGCCATTTCATTGATATTTTGCATCTAACTATGACATTTTACCCTATTTGTTTTATATGTCATTACTCTCTTTTGGGCAAAATAACCAAATGTGTACACTTATGGTGTTTATTCATATTCAGGATTCTAAAAAGCTTCATACTATTAAAGATTACGGAAAAGAGTTGGTAGGGGCTAAAGTCAAAGTCTGGTGGCCCCGGGATAGAAGGTAAGTACTTAAGAAGGGCAAATTGAATGACTGTCTTAGTACCCATTGAAATAGAACGCTTCACTTGTTCCATTATTACCTATTGAGATGGAAAGCATCACTTGTTCCATTGATTACAACATTTGACAATTTCCCTCAGTTGTTAACAGCTTGTGCTTTTGAACTTCAAATTCAATTTTATAAATTTGACACCTAAGGTTATAGGTCTGAAAGATGAATCCTTTTGAGATATCGCATTTACATTATTTGAAACCCATGGTAAATATATACAAATTGTTGCATTTAATTTGTAAACATGTAGCTTATGCACTTTTGATTTATTCTTTTAATATGTATTTTTAAAGTTTTGCTTTTTTAAGTCTAAGAAGCGCTGCCAAGGACCTTGTGGTCCAATGGCACCAAGTTGCTCCCTTATATGGGAGGTTGTGGGTTCGAGCCTCAGTGGAGGCGATATTGGCTCTTTGTGTTAGGTTGAAAAAGTAGCTATGAACAGATGCTACATTGTAAAAGAAGTCTAAGAATAGCTATGAACAGATGCTACATTGTAAAAGAAGTCTAAGAAGCGATATTGGCTCTTTGTGTTAGGTTGAAAAAGTAGCTATGAACAGCTACATTGTAAAAGAAGTAGCTATTAAGTTGTCTTGCAAATTATGCAAGCAATTCTTGTAGGATTTTCCAAGATGAAAGGCAAATGCTCTTCCCTAACAATTTGCTTTTCTAGGATAGTGATATTTAGGCTGAGTTTGACGCATCTTCACTACTCATGCTCCATTATGTTGGCAATTATAAACCAACTCCCATTATTCTAATTTCTGCCCAATCCATTTCGAGATATTTCTCCTGTATTTGTTTGTCAATAACGCACTAATCTTTTTACTTAGAGGCCAAAGGTTGAACTACACAAAGCCAAGCCCAGGAGAGCAGGTTTTAAGTAGAGGGCATAGCCTTCTTGTACCTAGATTAACAAGAGCTATGGAAAAGCCCCACAGGTCTATAATTATAGTTTAAAGCCTTAAAGCACATTAAGAATGTGGTGGAATCATGTCTTTGTTTCCTCTATTTCAAGAGAGCAATCAGAGCATGCATTGATTTTTCGTCACATTCATGGAAAGATTTTAAACATCTGTGTCATGATGTATTGGCTTTATCTCGTATCTTCCTTTAATTTTAATGTGCTAAGTTGCTTTCTGTTACTGTACTATTGTAGGTTATATACACTGATGATGATGTAGAAATCTTGAATCTCAGATGTGAGCGCTGGGAATTGCTTGAAGAGGTTCCAGTCAAAGAAGTGAGTTAAATTCCCATGTTGTACATTATCTAGTTAGCAAGCTATGATTTCTTGAAGAGGTTCCAGTCAAAGAAGTGAGTTAAATTCCCACATTGTATATTGTCTAGTTAGCAAGCTATGATTTTATTGGTTAGGTCAACTGCCTCTTTGTAAACATAACATGGATGCAATTTACAGGGGCTTGTAACTGACTGACTTTGCTTTCTGATGGAGTAAAGAGGAAGAGGAAGGGAGATGAGCACAAAATAAAAGGAAAGGACTGAATGCAATACAACAATACTATTTGGCAACTTCAGTTTTGAAAGTGAGACAGAATTTTAGGATGGGATAATGAATATTGAATAGTAAGCATGTCAGATAATTGAATAACTATTGTATCCTTGATGTTATGGTAATTGATAATTGAGTAATTCTAGGTATTCTTTCTAAAAGTTTTCCTCCTAATTTTTCCTCTTGATGTGGCAACATTTAATTGAATTATTTAGTACTTAATTAAATTTGTGTAGAGTGAGTGGTTTGCATCATTGCAGCTGCCCATTAGTATTGTTCGCTCCAAAAGGCCAGAGGATTATGCAAATTTGAAATGCCAACTGAAGTCAACTCACATCATCTTTGGACTTTCCTTCCAAGTGAAAGTCCCCAGATTAAACATGTAGCTTATGCACTTTTGATTTATTCTTTTAATATGTATTTTTAAAGTTTTGCTTTTTTAAGTCTAAGAAGTGATATTAAGTTGTCTTGTAAATTATGCAAGCAATTCTTGTCATATTTTCTATTCACTGTTCTTTTCTCTTTACAGGTTTAATGAGCAAGTGATTTCTTCTTTTGACCCTAACACGAAAAAGCACAAGGTGCATAACCCCAACGTGCAGATATTTCAGTAGTTTATGTGTTGCATAAAATTCCCTCTATTGCCATCTGAATATCCTACTTTCTATCTTCTAAAATAGGATTTTCCAAGATGAAGGGCAAGGGCCATTCCCTAACAATTTGCTTTTCAAGAATACTGATATTTAGGCTGACTTTGACCCATGTTGACTACTCTCATGCTCCATTATGTTGGCAATTATAAACCCAGTATCTAAGGGAGTTTTGGGTTTCAAGCAAACCCAATGTTTTCTTCTTTTCCTTTTCCAACTATTATTCTTTGTCCATTTATCCTTATGTTGTCTTGCCCGTGACGGGAGAACATAACATCTTGTATATGTGAAATTATGAATTTATCTGCACCCGTTCTACCCTAGCTATAATAATACAAGAATGGAAGTATTTAATACTTTATTTGTTCAAAACTCAGTCCAGGTTGCAAACAATTTCAGTATTTATTTATTTATTTATTCTATCTACCTGAGCATTCTAACATATATCATATATGTGCATCTATGTTGAAAAAGTATTGTCTTTTGGTGCTCAGGTCATTTTCCATCATATTATAGCATTGCTTGAAAAGTTATATTACATTGATAGTAACTGCTATAGTAAAGCTCCGAGAGTTATTTAAGCCGTTGCGAAGTGCAGGTTGTGTGTGATGGCGTGATGCTATTGGCTTTTTACTGGGTTAGCTGTTAACGTTTTCCAACTGTTCCTCAAAATCATCAGTTATCTCTCCACAGGAAACCTTTAACTGTAATATATATTGCATAATAATTGTTTGTTCTTATTGTTGTTTCAACGTTGGCCATATTAGCTCTTGGTAAGGGTTATATATGCACATAAGCTTTTACGTAATATGACACATTGTTGTCCAACTATGATTTTAATTTCTTCAGATTTTATACTGATCTTTTAAAACACTTATTATTACTTGTAGTTACCTTTTTTGATGTAATATAGAGCGGTAGCTACACAGTTGTTCGTATTATATACTCCGTAGCATATAATTTTGATATTTTCACCAAGTCAGTTTCCTTCCTTGGATGCTTACACACTAATAGAATATTCTGCTACATTGTACATTCAAATTTCAAAACACTTATTATTACTTGTAGTTAAATTTTCTAATGTAATCTAAAGTGGTTGCTACACAATTTTTTCTAGTTGTTCATGAGGAAGTATGCTAAACATATAGGTTTCATATACTTGTTTATATAGCATATAAATTTGGTGATCTTTTGATATTTTTGCCAAGTGTACATTTTTACTCTTTAATGAGTCAATAGAATTAACCATTTATTTTTTATCAAGCCCCAAACATACAAATGTTGTATTAAGATACATGGTAGACATCATGTCTCAGCTCATTGAAGAAAGAGATGCTATACTATAGTAGTTACTATAAATGTAATATAACTTTTCAAGAGATGCTATAATCTTATAGAAAACGACCTGAGAACCAAAAGATGATATTTTTTAAACATAGATGCACATATATGATATATGTTAGACTGCTCAAGTAGAAAGAAATAATAAATAAATAAATACTAAAATTGTTTGCAACCTGGTCTAGTTTTGAACATATAAAAAGTATTAAATACCTCCATTTATGTATTATCATAGGGTAGAACAGGTGCAGATAAATTCATAATTTCACATATACAAGATGTTATGTTCTCCCGTCACGAGCAAGACTACATAAGGATAATAATAATAATAATATTGCATAATAAGTGTTTGTTTTATTGTTGTTTCAATGCTGGCCATATTAACTCCTGGTAAGGGTTATATATGCACATAAGCTTTTATGTAATATGACACATTATTGTCCAATTATGATTTTCTTCACATTTTATACTAATCATTCAAATTTCAAAACACTTATTATTACTTGTAGTTAAATTTTCTAATGTAATCTAAAGTGGTTGCCACACAATTTTTTCTAGTTGTTCATGAGGCAAGTATGCTAAACATATAGGTTTCATATACTTGTTTATATAGCATATAAATTTGGTGATCTTTTGATATTTTTGCCAAGTGTACATTTTTACTCTTTAATGAGTCAATAGAATTAACCATTTATTTTTTATCAAGCCGCAAACATACAAATGTTGTATTAAGATACATGGTAGACATAATGTCTCAGCTTATAAAAGAAAGAGATGAAGTCTCACTAGATTTTCAGGTGAGGCTATCAAGAATGGACACTTAAAAATCTAGTGTGTCCAACTATGATTTTCTTCAGATTTTATACTAATTTTTCGAAACACTTATTATTATTTGTAGTAAACTTTTCTGATGTAATCTAGAGTGGTAGCTACACAGTTGTTCATATTATATACTCCGTAGCATATAATTTTGCTATTTTCACCGTGTCAGTTTCCTTCCTTGGATGCTTACACACTAATATAAGATTCTGCTACATGGTACATTTGTGCTCTTTAATGAGTCTAGAATTGACCCTTCACTTTTGATTAAGCCTCAAGCATACCAATGCGATATTAAGATACATGGTAGATATCATGTCTTAGCTCACAGAAGAAACAGATGAGGTCTCACTAGATTTTCAAGTGTCCATTCTTGATACCCTCACCTGAAAATCTAGTGAGACTTCATCTCTTTCTTTTATGAGCTGAGACATGATGTTTACCATGTATCTTAATACAACATTTGTATGTTTGGGACTTGATCAAAAGGAAAGGGTTAATTCTATTGACTCATTAAAGAGTAAAAATGTACACTTGGTAAAAATATCAAAAGATCACCAAAATTATATGCTATATAAACAAGTATATGAAACATATATGTTTAGCATACTTGCCTCATTAACAACTAGAAAAAATTGTGTAGCAACCAATCTAGATTACATCAGAAAATTTAATTACAAGTAATAAATGTTTTGAATGATCAGTATAAAATGTGAAGAAAACCGTAGTTGGACAACAATGTGCCATATTACATAAAAGCTTATATGCATATATAACCCTTACCAAGAGCTAATATGGCCAACATTGAAACAAACACTATATATATATATATATATATATATATATATATATATATATATATATATATATATATATATTGGATCCAATGAGACCTATAATTTGATGAGACGGTGAGACGTCATCTGGTTCGTTTATTTTTAGTTTTTAACGGTTTTGATTTATTGTTTTTAGATCTCATGTGTTGAAGATTTGTAAAGGAGCTAGGGGCATTGTGGTCTTTTGTTTTTGTATTTATTTCGGATCCTTAATTTTGGGGCGCGTGTGTATGATGTTGCAGCATTATTTTTGGGATCAAATCAATATTAATTTTTAGAATCCTCACCAGCGACTCTTCACATCGCCTTTGTCGCTTCACTTCCTCTTCTGTCACTTCTCTCCATCCTGCGACTCAAGGTTTCACTCCGATTCCGACGCAAGCTCTGAGTCATCTGTGTTTGGCGAGCGAGATCTTTTCAGGTTTTGTTTTACCGTTCGATTTTCTGAGTGTCCTTTTTTTCTTGGGTTCTATATTGGTTTGTTCTTGTGCTATGGGGGGAGGGTGGTTGTGTCGGAGGTTTTGGGGTGTTTATTTAGGTTTCCGGCGGGTTTTGGGGTTTGGGGTAGTGGCGTATTTTTTTTTGGGTGGTGTTGAGGGGGTTTTGTCGGCTTTGATAGTTTTTAGTGTTTTTTGTTTAGTTTTTGGGGGTTTTCCGGCGAAGGTGGGGTTTCTGGTGATGGGGTTTTGTTTTTGTTTTTTGTTTTTTGGTTTATTTATTTATTTATTTATTTTTGGGTCATTTATCCTAGCTTTGTGAGACTGACTCATCCTATAGCCTGTAGGATTTGAATAATTTTTTGACTTGAAAGGTGAAAGTAAACCTCTTAGGGGTCGTTTGGTTCACGGAATGTCAGATTACCTTAGGGAATGTTAGATTGCTGGGAATATTAGATTACTGGGAATGTTAGATTCCTGTGTTTGGTTAAAATTGATGTATGTAATATAATCATGTTTGGTTTAGGGTTATCTTTTATTCACACACACATATTTTCATATATTTTAATAAATTTTAAAATTAAAATAAATAAATAAATAAAATAACGGTATCATATATAATTACATGATTTTAAAATATTAACTAAAATATTGAACTTGAGAAACAAAATTATTTTATATGCTAACCTAACATAATAAAAATAACAATATATATAATTACAAAAATAATTTTTTTATATATGTGTGTGTGTGTGTGTGTGTAATAAACTAACATAACCAAGGTTATCTTATATAACCTTAGAAATTGAAGGGAATCACATTCCCTTCAAAATCCTACGTGGAGGGAATGTGACATTCCTGGGGAATGTTAGATTCCCTGAGATAACGTGAACCAAACATAGGAATGTGAGCTTTGGAATGTCACATTCCCTTGGTTATGTTATATAACTTGAACCAAACGCCCCCTTAATGGATGAATAACTTTTCAGAGCCAGTATTATGAGGTAAAACAATTTAAGCCTAATAAAATATACTCCCTAGATAATAATTTTAACAATTACGTATTCAATTTCTAAGTTCTCAATTTATGATTTTGGCTCTAAATCTGATTAGAATAGTGTCCAAATTTTGACTGAATATCAATATTTTGGCTTGTCTCATCTGCTACACATTTTTGTTAATCTTTGTTTATTAAGGAATATGCGTGTTAGTAATGAAGCATGTGCGTTTCAACTGCACATTTTTGTTAGTCTTTGTTTATTAAGGGATATGCGTGTTAGTAATGAAGTATGTGCGTTTCAATGCTACAATTCTGCTTCCAGTCTTTGTGTATTAAGCTCTGAGCGAAGAGGTGATGCGTGTGTGCACATTCATGTCTTGGTTGGTGCGTTATAAGTAATAAGCTAGTACGTACTATTGGGATGCTGGGAGGGGGATTCTGGTCTGTGCGTTGGGGGAAAAGTTGGTGCTCACGAGTATAATAATGTTTTTTACTATTTTGTGGTAATTTTTTGTTGATAATAAGCATTAATTTTGGTATGTTTATGTGTCACGACTGTACATTTGATGTCGTCCGAGAATGTTGAAGGTATTTCTTTTTATGAGATATTTGAAATTTTGGTGATATTTTTTTGAATTCTTGAATTCATATATTATATTTTATTTTGTTTTTATAAACTTAATATACCCATCTAATTCGTATCCCATTCATCAAATCCATCTTAGCTTATATTGCTTTACATATGTGTATTTCACATTAAATATTGTGTAGCATATGAGAGTATATATTAGAATGTGCGTTGTTGGTATGAGGTTTGTGCGTAATATTGTATTTTTAGGATCTACATTTACGTGTGTACGGTGGTGTGGGGAAGTGTGTGCGCTTGTTGGACATATTTGGAGTTGGGGTTCATTAATGTTGGTTTTGTTAGAAGTATCTGGATTTTTTTTTTTTTTTTTTTTTTTTGTGTATATAAGGTAGCTTTAATCGTGATTGGCTTGTCATGTTCTCGTTTATTATAATATATATTGTAGAGCATATTGTACTGGCAATTAGTGTGTGCGTTCTTGGGGTGAGGTTTGTGCGTAATATTGTCATTGCTAATTGGTTGGTGCGTTCTAAGTAATAAGCTAGTGCGTAATATTGGGCTGCTGGTTTCCTGATTCTGGTCTGTGCGTGGGGGGGGGGGCGGGGGGGGGGGGAAGTGAGTGCTCAGGAGTATGATAATTTTTTTTTTTTTTACTGTTTTGTGGTATCTTTTGTTGCTAATAGTGCATCAGTTTTGGTATGTCTAGGAGTCACGGCTGTAGAGACGGTAGATGCGGTAGAGGCTGCACATTTGATGTCGTCCGAGGATGTTGAAGCACCCCCTGTTCCGTAACCAGACACGAATTCGGATGAGGAGGATGATGGGCTAGACGCGAATGACTTGAAACTATTTCCGCTTTTGAAGATTCGTGCTTCTCCCAAGCATTTGGTCGCACCGATGAGGCAGTTTAATGCTTGTCAGAAGAGAGCTGTGGTCGAGTTGGGGTTAGGAGAGTTGTTGAATCTTCAAATCCACGAAGGTTTATAGCTTGTGTGTAATCTTGTATTTTTATGAGGGACAATAGGTGCGTTCTAGGCCAATATTTAAGTCCCTAAATTAGTCACAAGCGTAACAAAATTGATGATTACATAATTGTAATTCTTTTTGACTCCTTGAATATATATATTTTATTTTATTGTATTTTTATAAACTTAGTATTCACCTTCTAATTCGTATCCCATTCATCAAATCCACCTTAGCTTATATTGAATTACATTTGTATATTCCACATTACATATTGTGTAGCATATGTGCGTTCTTGGGGTGAAGTGTGTGCGTTTACTGTAATTCCTTGCTTGTTGATGCGTCCTACGTATTATGCTTGTACGTAATGTTGTCCATTGTGCAATTGGCTAACAAACGCACAAACCAATACAGTAGTCCATAAGATGTTATGAATAATATAATATTATCTTCCATAAATAATCACAACCATTACATTAGATCATTGTAATACACAGAATATTTTATTTGTCATCACGCACAGACAACAAATAATACACACACACACACAGGCCGACGTGAATTCATGCACTAACCAAATACCACCCATACCGTCTAATTCATACCAAATGAGCACACTATTTCATTCCACTCACATCCATTATATCAATCATTTTCGGCTTCACAATGAATGTCACACCGCACAGGCCGACGTGAACAAACGCACACACAAAACTACTATGGCCCATGACGCACACTCCGTCGTAAACAAGAAAACAGTCATACCGTCTAATTCATTCAAAATGAACATACAAATTCCTTTCACGCACACCCATTGTAATAATAATTTTCGGCTCCACGATGAATGTCACACTGCATCAAAACCCTCATAATGCACGTCATGTCAACGCTAGCTGAAAAAATGCACCCACCGCCTGTCCCCCAACTACCTACCTGCGTAAACATTCTTCTATTTACTAAAAAACACACACACAAAAACGTCCCAATTGTTTCGTGTTCCCCTTGCATATTAATTTAAATACAGCCACCAACAAAAAATAATGACAACAGTGTAAAATTTTACTACGCACACGCCGTCGGACCTGGATGTACAGACCAACGTACAAAGTTAATTACATACTTAAGTCAGCAACTCTCATACCTGCGCTATTCGCCATCTTCAACCTCTGAAAATTCGTCCCAATCACAAATCAAAAGCTCATGGTTAAACTCCTACAGACATTGTCTAGAATTGACTACAACTTATTTCCATAATATTTGTAATCTTTGATTATGGCAAAGATTCCAATCTAATTCTAACCAAAATTAACACATTAATACAATTACTTTTAAACCCCCTATTTAAAATATGTCCTTATTTACATTATATTTCTCATTCAATCTCATCCATCCATTACAAATTTATAAATGGATGAGATCTCATCTCACCATCTCATTTAATAAGGGGGTCTCATGGGATCTGCACCCTATATATATATATATATATATATATATATATATATATATATATATATATATATATATATATATATATATATATATATATGAGAACATGTGTTTAGGTGATAACACATCATGTGCTTCCATCTAATATTTTTTAATGGTCTAGATTAGATTAAGTGTGTGCGAACGCGCATTAAATGTGTGCAAACGCGATTTAGTGTGTTTGCACACAATTTGAATTAATTTGATCTAATCCACTTTTTCAGACTAGTCTAAACGGATTAAGGCTCTCAATTCAATAGATTATTAATATTACTTTATAGCGAAAATGATTATTTTAGTCTCTTAATTGTAATATAATAGACAACTCAGTTACATAATTATATTTGTAGTGCCATTTAATTATAGAATTGTCCATTTGGAGGCCCTTGTACACATGATTGAGCTTTTTTGTTTTTTTGTAAATTTACCAATTAGACTTACTACAAATTTCCTCAACACAATTTTCTTTTTTTTTTTTCTTTTTTCAATTTCAAGTTTTAACATGTCATTCTCATTCTTTTTTTTTTTTTTTATCAAGAATCTTCAATAACGCTCGGATTATCTTCACAACACACTCAAACATTTATATCAATCCACCTAAACATCCCACAATACTCTTTCATTAACAAATACAAAATTTGGAGAAATTTGTATTAATAACTTCTCAAAAATTTGAATAATGCAAAAGATAGGGTAACAGAGGTACTCACATTAGATAAAATAAACACTTGCTTTTTGTGGAAATGCTCGAAAACATTTACCTAAAGTGACATAATTTTAAGACATCCTAATTGATAGCTGCACATCCTTACATCTATACCGAAATTCTTAATACATTTCAAAAGACATACAATTTGAAACTTGGGACATCTTTTAATCAATTAAACTTCGAACATATACTTGTAACTTTCCTAAAAGATGAATGTTCGAATTTTCAGAATAAAAATTACCCCAATAATGGTAGATAAAGGAATACAATATATGACTATTGGGATAATGATGGAAGAAAAAAATAATATAAAAAATGTACATCATTGTCCTTTTAATGTGTCGATTATTATTACAAACTATCGTTAGGTTTGAACAAATATTTGACATGAGAGACTAAAAATGCTATAAAAAAAAAAAAAAAAAAAAAAAAACAATAAGGGACTAAAGAGGGTTACCATTATAAATAAGGGACTAAGTTGTCCATTATGCAACAATTTACAGATTAAAAAAATACTATTTCCATTACTTATATATATATATATATATATAGTACAAAATAAGGCTTTGTAATATTTAATGAAATTAATTTAGAAAAAATATAATGCTCCAAAAGTTGTGACTGAGTGGAATTAGCATGATTCTGCTACTCTTTGGGTTGAGCTGTTGAGCCTATTATACATACTTTTCTTAGTATGATTTATCTCTCATATGTAATTTGTCACTTATTACATAAAAAATAAATTTACTCAATATATATTCTCGAATAGTAATTACGATTTCCTTCTTACCTAATTTAAAAAACATACAAATAATACTCAAAAGTCAAAGACCTTGTGGTCAAGTGGTATTGACTTGTTGGATTATGAACAAATATTACATGTAACATGCAAATGCCTCCACTAAGACTTGAACCTATCACATTCCACATAGGGGAGCAACATGGTACTATTGAATTACAAGATCCTTGGTTAACAAGGTACTTTTACTCAAAGTATAACTACAACTTTTAATTATGACAAAATTTATATTTTATTTAAAAAATAATGTACAACTTGAAAAGCATAAAAAAAAAATAGACATAATTGAGTAATATAACTTTCATTGGCTCTTATAAGATAATTATTATATTTGGGAGAAGATAGTTATTATATTATCTCACAAATAATTTAATATGGAGAAAATGCTTTTTACATCTCATTAATTCTTTCACAATATGACTTATAATTGATGGGTAGAGAAAAAAAAAATAAGTGTGTGAGACCATTTCATTTTGAGACGTGAAACACTTTATTGGAAGGAGAAAAGTTTGAATGTGAATAACACAACTCTTAATTTTTTCTCAGCTTTATTGTTAATAACAATCTGAGATCTATGATAAGCAGCATTATGGAGATTGGAGAGATAGTGAATTCTATAAATTATCTCGCCTTATCGTCACTTGTAGTAGGATGAAACAAAAAGGAGATTTTGGGATTCCTTAAGAATAAAGTTCTCAGCAAGTATATGTGGTCTAATGGTACCCGGGTTGGACTTCCATTTGGAAGGTTGTGAAAGTATATAAACAGATACTACATTGTAATAGAGCCAATAGCATTCAAAAAAAAGTTCTCAGCAAAATCAGCAGCTGGAATCACAAATTCTTATCAAGACCCAGAAAATAAGTTCGTATACAAAGTGTGATACAAGCACTACCTTCCTATGCTATGAGTGTATTTCAAATACCAAAGGAGATTGTGAGAGAAATTGAATGTGCTATGAATGCTTTTTGGTGGGGAGTAAAATATTGCAACCGTAATGATATTCAATGGAAATCTTGGTCACACCTTAGCTTTGTATTCCCAAAGATTGGAGTGGTATTAGGTTTCGAAAACTGGACCTCTTTAACAGTGCACTGTTATGCAAGCAAGCTTGGAGACTCATTCAATTCCCCCTCGTCCCTTCTTGCAAGAGTATTCCAAGCAAAATACTACCCAGGCTCCTCATTCTTAGATGTTAGAATTAGCAGTAACCCATCCTTTATTTGGAACAATCTCTTAAGCACCAAGGAGATCATTAGAAATCATAACTGTTGGAGGATGGGTAATGGTAACTGCATTAATATTTGGAGAGACATATGACTTCGTGATCCCTCAAATCCACAGATCACCACGCCACCTTTCCCTTTCTGGAAAATGTTGTTGTTTCCTCTCTCCTCAACAACCAATTAGATCAAAGTTCGGACATGGACACAATTCAAAATATATATTTAACCATCGTGACGCCACTCTAATCACAAACATTCCCATGTCCATGTTCAAAAGAGATGATAAACTAATTTGGATGAGAGAAGACTGATGTCACTTTACAGTTAAACGTTGTTACAAGGCTCTTGTGGGTGAGCAGAATATTGATAACAAGAAAGATTGGGTCTCAATACGAAAAAGTATATGAGAATCAAAATAAATGCAAAAACAAGCACCATTTACGCATATTATACTCTGTAATTATAATTTTAACATAATGCTAGCAACAGAATTAAGACTTAAACACATATAATTTATTATTACTAAATTTGTATTCAAGTATTAATTTTGTTACTAACATAATTTAAAATTATAATTATAATATTTGTAAATAGTGTTTTTTACTTATTTTACTATTATTTTTAATAATCCAAAAACATATTTAAAATTGAACAAAAAATGTCAATTTTAAAAAAATTGAGAGAACAAATATGAATGTATGAATAATTCAAGAGGAAAAATACTATAACAAGGTGGAAAAGTGTAATTTTTCCTACATTTTATAGAGACATTCCAGGCCATCTCCAAGGCCCTTCCCCTCCAAAGACAAAAATTCAAAAACCCTCTGAAGAGCTTTGGCGACAATTGGCAGTTGATTCTTGAGAGCGGAAGCGCATATGGATTTTGTTCGGTATGGAATTTCTTTATCGGCTTTGTCAACTCCAATTCAGCATTTCTTTATCCGCTTTGTCAACTCCAACCATTTCTTTATCCGCTTTGTCAACTCCAATTCAGAATTTCTTTATCCGGATTTACATTTGCTGGATTGGGTGTCTGTGGGTCCTCTTTTCGAGTGAAGTACAATTTGGGTTCTTTAGTTCTAGGGTTTTCAGTCTTGATTGAGGGGAGAACTCTGTTTGCTGAGAATGATGGCTTCTCCTGCTGCTGCTGCACCTCTTCCATCACAAAAGGAGCTTGAGGAAATGCTCATTGAGTCTGGAATTGAGCTCTCTACACCTCCTTCATCCACTGGCGAGCTTCTCAGCCTCCTTGAAGTAAAATTCTTTCCCTTTTCTTTTGCATATAAAGGTTCAATTATGCTTGGATTGGTTTTCATTGATGGGATTTCTTCACCAGGCAAATGATTATAAAATTTTAGGGTCTCTTTTCCTGCCTGAAAGGATCAATTCTTATGTTGTTGTTGTTGTTCTGTCTACGTTTTATTTAGAAATGTTTATGCTTTCATCTCTAGTTTATTCATATACGTTTTTAGGAACTGACATGTTGAATTACACACACACACACTCAAAACTACAGTCCTCATCTGGACATTATATGTTTACTACTGTTGTTTTAACTCTTCTCTTGCATTGCATTTTCTTTTCGAAAGCTGAATCAGAACTGAAGAGCATAGGGCAAGACCCTTCAGTGTCGATGAGAAATGTACTTGAGCCAATTAAAAAAGCGCTGATTGAAACAAAACTTCTGAGACATTCTGATAAAATCATTGAGGTTTCTGTTGCATCTTGTATCTGTGAAATTATGAGAATATCTGCACCCGTTCTACCCTATGATAATACAGAAATGGAGGTATTTAATACTTTTTATATGTTCAAAACTTAGGCCGGGTTGCAAACAATTTTAGTATTTATTTATTTATTTATTATTTCTTTCTACTTGAGCAGTCTAACATATATCATATATGTGCATCTATGTTTAAAAAATATCATCTTTTGGTTCTCAGGTCGTTTTCCATCAGATTATAGCATCCCTTGAAAAGTTATATTTCATTGATAGTAACTACTATAGTAAGGCTCTGAGAGTTCTTGAAGCGGTTGCGAAGTACAGGTTGTGTGTGATGCTATTGGATTTTGACTATGTGTTAGCTGTTAACGTTTTCCAACTGTTTCTCAAAATCATCAGGTATTTTCTAGTTGTTCATATCATATAGCGTTACACACTATAGTATAATATTCTCCTATATTGTACATTTGTACTCTTTAATGTGTCTATAGAATTGACCCTTCACTTTTTATCAAGCTTCAACCATACCAATGCTGTGTTAAGATACATGGTAGACATCATGTCTCAGCTCATAGAAGAAAGAGATGAAGTCTCACTAGATTTTCAAGTTTCCATTCTTGATAGCCTCAGAAAGGAAACTCTGGTAATAATCACTATGCAAATATTGATGCTATCTCCAAACATTGTTTTCAATTTTTTGATTAACTAGGTATGTTTTTATCTAGGCTACTGCACCTTGTTCATCGATATTGGGAAGCGAAGTCTTGGAAAAGTGTGCTGCCAAATTGAAGCCTTGTCTTTTAGAATTAATGACAAATATGAACATGAATTTGGATGATTATTCTAAAATACTTGGCTCAATATTGCATGAAGTTCCTGAGGGAGAAAACATGGTATCTATGTGTTTGCGTATTTTTCATTAAACTTGTTGACTTTCTACTGTTGTATTTCCTTTGAAGATCAGAAGATGTTTATAGATTAAGATAATTTGGGTGTGTTCAGCATATGCTTTTGGATAGAATGAGTAGTTGGAATCTGTAGAAGGCTAGAGGCTAGGTGAAGGGAGTGGACATTAAAAATGACGTACTATTGCTAGAAGCTGATGTAGGCATGTAGCATTAATGAGAATGAAATGGAGAAACAGAATCCATATAACTGAAAATTGTAAAAAATGTAAAAAATGTCCCTCTATAATATGCCAATTATCAATGTCACCCCTGAATTATGAGTGGTGTAAATGTTGCCCCTCAATTATCAAAACGGTGCACATATAGCCCTCCCGTAACGGACATGTGGTTCCCCGTTAGTGTACGACACCGTTAAGTCAAAGTAAATATGTAATTTAGTTGTTTTTTCCCTCCTTCAATTCGAAGTACCAGCGATGGACATCGGTGGGGAACCACGGGTCCGTTACGGGAGGGGCTATATGTGCACCATTTTGATAATTGAGGGGCAACATTTACACCACTCATAATTCAGGGGTGACATTGATAATCGGCATATTGTAGAGGGGCATTTTTTACAATTTTTCCTTAAGATAATTTGGGTGTGTTCAGCGTATGCTCTTGGATAGAATGAGCAGTTGGAATCTGTAGAAGGCTAGAGGCTAGGTGAAGGGAGTAGACATTAAGAAAGACGTACTATTGCAAGAAGCTGATGTAGGCATGTAGCATTAATGAGAATGAAATGGAGAAACAGAATCCATATAACTGAACTTAACTAGGCTAGGATTGGTTGAGTTGGGTTGAGGTTATGTCCTCAAGCTTCAAAACTTTGTTATCTATTATCTGCTGTCAGCGTAAGGTTTGGTAGTCAAGAGATGCATTAATTTTAGGGAAAATTGCAATTTTGGTCCTTCAGTTATAACAACAGTACAAACTTAGTCCCTGAGTTACATGCGTGACCATCTTTAACCCCTAAGTTATGCACGAAGTGGCGATTTTAGTCCATCTAGGACTTTCTACCACCAATTTGTCACTTACTAAAGTGGCTGATTTGGTCCTTCAAGGACTCAAATTGCCACTCCATGCATCACTTAGGGGTTAAAGATGGTCACGCATATGACTCAGGGACTAAGTCTGTACCACAAGTATAACTGGAGGACCAAAAATGCAATTTTCCCTTAATTTTAAAATCATAGAACCATTTATCCTTAAAGAAGAAGTCTTTAATACTGTCTAGATTTAAGTCATGGGCATCTGATCTGCTTGTTTTATGCTGTCACTTGCCATTCTACATTGAGATATGATGAATATGATATTCTTCCGTGTTTGTGGGAGGGGGGGTTTCCTTCTTATGGATAACAATCTAATTTTTCATTTTTTCGTGAATGATCAGGTGGAAAATGCTGGTTCTGTACCACCTGTAGAAGGAACATTTGCTCTTCAACTTCCTCAGGTACCACTACTGGATGCCACTCAAACAATGAATAACAATAACAATAACCTGGAACTTGATGGGTCATTGAAGGCATCTTTTGGGATGAACGAAAGCAAACGCTCTGATGAAGAACCTACTATCAAGAAGGAACAAGAGAAGAAATCTTGGAGCTCATTGGACATTAATGCAACTTCAATTGCGTTAACTTTGCCAGCTGTAACTGGAAAGGAGTCTGTGACTAAGCCTGATGTGTTAGCCCCCAGCAGCACAAAAAGTCCTTGCAAAAGGGGCCAACCAAAGAAGAATCAGACAGATCTCACCGTGCAAAAGAGATATGAAGGGACTAGGTCTGCCCAGAGAAAACTTAAAGAAAAGGTACTACTGTAATGGTGCTTGCAGATTCTCTAGATTTCTGGTTAGAGTAATCTTTGTGATTCTATCTATTCAGTTTCCTAATCATTATATTTCTGCATTGCCTTAACCCATAACTAATTGGTTTGCATCTCTTTATTGAGTTCTATTAAAACTTAAATTTCCATCTGCCTCTTTCTGTTCTATCTCTAATTAGTACCATATTAGTGGTTTAGGATGTGACTTCATGTATAAACCCCCAAAAAAAAAATATTAATTTTTTTAATAACATTGAACTGGTTTCCTTGTCGGAAACTAGACCAGAGACTGGTTTGATTTCCGAAAAGGAAACCAATCGCCGGAAACCAGATTAGTCAAGGAAACCAATCTGGTTTCCGGTATCTGGTTTTCCAAGTCGGGAACCAATCTGGTTTCCGACTTGGAAACCCAGATTTTGGATTTCCATGTCAGAAACCAATCCAAATTGGTTTCCGACTTGGAAATCCAGAACTAGATGATTCCAAGTCGGAAAATAGTTTCCGATGTTGAGAAGTGATGCGATGTCGAGAAGCGAAGCGATGAAGAAGCCTGAAGTGGAAAATGACTTCCCCTAAAAAAAGGGGAAGTCATTTTCCATAAAAATGACTCTATTTTCCATTGACCCAATTTCATTTTCCTTTGACTTTAGTGTTTTCCTACTTACCAAACACTAGAAATCATTTTCCGGGTTTCCAAACACACCCTTAACGTATTCCAAGAAAATAAAAAAATTAGGAACTTAGTATCATATTCTCCTTCTTGCAACCAGTGCACCCCTAGACATATGTTGAACTTGCGGTATCTCAGCATTAAATCCTTTCCACCGTAAGTGTACCAAAAAAGAATGCATAATTGGTAATACTATATTATTGCACTTTCCAACGAGTGTGTTGATTGTGAGGGATTGAAAAGCCTAGTGGGTGGTGACTAAGCAGAAGCAAAATATGTGAGAATACTTGTAATAGAGAGAATACATGATTATGTTAATAATAATAGATTGTCTCTCTATGTTTCTTGAACGGTACAGAGTGTATAGAGATTCTATATTTATAGAAACATTGGGTTAAACCACTCCTACCTTGAATAGGAAATCAAGATTACTCCTAATAGGAATAGGACTAAGGCTTCCTATTATTCAACACTCCCCTCAAGCTGGAATATCTAGAAGTTCCACGCTTGAATTAAAACAAACACTCCACCTAAGTCAAAATTACAAATGAAGATTAAATGCCGCTAGAGGATAATAGTGTTGAATGTCGTCGGAAGACATGTCACTATACACAACCCTTGGAAATGAAGTTGAAAGCATCAAGGATGGATTTGAACATGAACAAGCTCAAGCTAACAAAGTGACACAAACACTCTTGAACAAATGTAAAAAAGCCTTCATCAAGACTCAAGAGTAGAGGTGAAATGGAGCAGGGGCAATAAATGGGTACATATGGTCCCTAACAATGAAGATAGCCAAAGCGATAAAGAGAAGCCCCATAGCAATGAAAGAACAAAACATGCGTGGTTCATGGTAATACTCCCCTAGCCACCCTTTCTTGAAACTTGAGAAATAATAAATGGCCTTTGGACATAAAATATTATAGTGCCGATTGCCGAAATTAAACACCCTCAGGGAACAATAAGGCACACTGAAAATGAAGAAGCAAATAAGGTAATACCAAAATTGAACTCCCTTAGGAAAGAAACTTGACAACGGATCCAAAAATCCTTTAAATTTCAAAAAAGACCAAAATTTATCGATAAAAGGGACAATGCAACACCAATGGCGATTCTTAGAATAGGAACCTATGCAAGACAGTTGGAAAAGTTGATTTCACATATCTCACTATGAGAAAGAGATTTGAAGCAACTAGGCCTTCCAAGGGAAATCGTGGGAGGAGTTCATGCAAGAGTGAGGTAACTCCTAGTTTGACTGTACGTATAAAGAAGAAGGAAAAAGAAATAGCCAATGATGCAGACTTGCAGAGAAGTCATCTCTTCAACGAAATCAGCACCAAAATATAAGCACAAGAACTAAACACTTGAGGAAGCAAGCTTTAAACAAAGGAATGGTACCATTGTAATGTTTTATATGAAGAGTCATATTTTTAAAGTTTAGGTTTCTTACTTGTATATATACTCTGTTGTACCAACCATTTAAGTCTATCAAATCCAAGTATCTTTCTTCACATGGTAACAAACTAGGCTCCTTTCACCAACAAAATTCCCTTTTTTTTTCTTCTTACCAAATCAATTTTGTTTTCCTCTTGCACGATAACTGTTCTTGTCCCGATGCATCTTTGGCTGTTGTTTGAAAAACTAACACCACAATCTTACTCAGAAGTCAGGACGACGTCACCGTGAAAGGCTATCGCAAAAAACTCAACTTTGCCTTATCCCGTATTGAATTGATTGCATTTCATTATGATCCTATGATTATTAGGGTGTTGTCAATTTCAGTCCACAACTTTCAAAACTAGCAATTTAGTACCGTAACTATTTAATTTTTATCAATTTTAGTCAGTACGGCCAAATTTCTAGCCAATTATCGCCAATTTTTATCCACATCTCACCTGCCTCTATATTAATTCAAACAATGGTTTACAAATTATCTTTCATTTTAACACTGAATTAAAAGATTTCGGCGACAATTTGACGGGGCTGACTAAAATTGTTGAAAAGTTAGGGTATTAAATTGTTAGTTTTGAAAGTTGTGGTCTCAAATTGACAACACCCCAATAGTCATATGACCAAAAGTGAAATTTACACTTGAACTTTATTATAACTTACAATTTGCAGTGAAAAATTGGGATTTAATTAGTACCATATTAGGGGTTTAGAATTTCTTACTGGTAAACACTGTCCCCCATGTACCCAAAAAAATAAAAAATTAAAAACTTAGTATCATGTTATCCTTCTTGCAACCAGTGACTCCTAGACATATGTTGAACTTGAGGTAACTCAACGGTAAATCCTATCCACCACAAGTGTACCCAAAATGGATGCATAAAAGATTATACCATATTATTGCACTTCCCGATGAGTGCAACCCTAGATGTGTGTTGAACTTATTGAAACAATATTAGTTGATTCTCTTTGTCCGCCTTGAGAAGGGTCACATTCTACTTTGTTTCAAAAAAAGTTGTTTTTAATATGATCATTTCTTATGTTCCAATATAGCATAATTCTTTAAAAATTAGGCAAGTACCATTTCTTATGTATTTGATTGAATATATACTTATTAGTTATTACTCCAGAATATAAATTTTTATTTTCAAAATTCAATTTATTAGTATAAAAACATAAGCTTGGTTAAATTGGCTGAGAGAATTGTAAAAGGGGCTCAAATGGGATGGTGAGTAATTCATTTTGGATTACTCATAGAAAGAAAAAAAAAATGTCCGGAGACACATTTTGGAAATGAGAATTCTTAAAGCTTCATTTCTCTAATGTGTCTTTTGGAAGACTTTACTATATTCATCCTATCAAAATCCGCATTAGAGAATGTGGCTTTTAACCCAATTTTTAAACACTTCTGCTCAATTGCCTGAAATCTTTCTATATGAAGTCCTTACGGAGGCAATCATGTTTGTGACAGGTGAGGATTAGGGAGAATGTCTGATGCATTTCATAGGAGATAAGAAGTAAAGCTTTTCATCTAAATCCAACTTCCTCTATGACTATGGAAGAGCTTGGCATTTTTTTTTTCCACAAGTCATATTTATGAAATGCAGTTTTCTTAAGATTACATTTCTAAGATGCGACATCTTTTAATTTTCTTAGCAACTACAAATGTTATATAGTACTATTATTTTGCTAATGAAAATTGGGTAATACATAATTAGTCTTCATTAAAATTTGCTTATTTTTGACATTTTGTATAAAGTAAATAAAATATGTATAATTTATGAACTTCCCAGTATAGCCATTTCATTGATATTTTGCATCTAACTATGACATTTTACTCTATTTGTTTTATATGTCATTACTCTCTTTTGGGCAAAATAACCAAATGTGTACACTTATGGTTTTTATTCATATTCAGGATTCTAAAAAGCTTCATACTATTAAAGATTATGGAAAAGAGTTGGTAGGGACTAAAATCAAAGTCTGGTGGCCCCGGGATAGAAGGTAAGTACTTAAGAAGGGCAAATTGAATGACTGTCTTAGTACCCATTGAAATAGAACGCTTCACTTGTTCCATTATTACCTTTTGAGATGGAAAGCATCACTTGTTCCATTGATTGCAACATTTGACAATTTCCCTCAGTTGTTAACAGCTTGTGTTTTTTAACTTCAAATTCAATTTTATAAATTTGACACCTAAGGTTATAGGTCTGAAAGATGAATCCTTTTGAGATATCGCATTTACATTATTTGAATCCTATGGTAAATATATACAAATTGTTGCATTTAATTTGTAAACATGTAGCTTATGCACTTTTGATTTATTCTTTTAATATGTATTTTTAAAGTTTTGCTCTTTTAAGTCTAAGAAGCGCTGCCAAGGACCTTGTGGTCCAATGGCACCAAGTTGCTCCCTTATATGGGAGGTTGTGGGTTTGAACCTCAGTGGAAGCGATATTAGCTCTCTGTGCTTCATTAGGTTGAAAAAGCATTGTATTAGAGTCAATTCTTGTCATATTTTCTGTTCTTTTCTCTTTACAGGTTTTATGAGGGGGTGATTTCTTCTTTTAACCCTAAGACAGAAAAGCACAAGGTACATAAGCCCAACGGGCAGATATTTCTGTATTTTATGTGTTGCATATAATTGCCCTTGGGATATACTATTTTCTATCTTCAAAAATAGGATTTTCCAAGATAAAGGGCAAATGCTCTTCCCTAACAATTTGCTTTTCTAGGATAGTGATATTTAGGCTGAGTTTGACGCATCTTCACTACTCATGCTCCATTATGTTGGCAATTATAAACCAACTCCCATTATTCTAATTTCTGCCCAATCCATTTCGAGATAACGTGGATGCAATTTCTAGGTTAGCCAACTGCCTCGTTGTAACATAACGTGGATGCAATTTACAGGGGCGTGTAACTGACTGACTTTGCTTTCTGATTGAGTAAAGAGGAAGAGGAAGGGAGATAAGGACGCCGTCGTTTTACTTTTTTTAAAAAATCATTTTTAATTGCCGTTAGTTACGTAAACATATGTTCATAATTTTATAATTTCACATTCTGAATGTATAGTTATGAAGTTATGGATGTGTAGTTATGCAATTCTGAATGTATAATTATGAAGTTATGGATGTGTAGTTATGCAATTCTGAATGTATAGTTATGAAGTTATGCAATTCTGAATGTATAGTTATGAAGTTAATGGATGTGTAGTTATGCAATTCTGAATGTATAGTTATGAAGTTATGAATTATAGTTATGCAATTTTGAATGTATAGTTATGAAGTTATGGATGTGTAATAAAAAAACTGATTGGTGGAGTTAAACGGTGTCACAAACGGCACTGTTACTCCAAAATAGTGAAACGACGTCGTTTGCAACCGTGTGCGCCATGCATGGTGCACACGGTTGCACAGCATAACAATTGTTCTTCGGCAAATTATATCGTGCACCAAGGTGCACATTAAAAGTTTATGTGTATTATTATATATTATGTTAGATCAGATTATGTGTATTATGTTAGAAGTTTATGTGTATTTTACTATACAAATATGTACATACGAAACATGAGATTTTTAGGGCGCACAATGCATTGTGCGCCCTGGTGCACGATATACCAATTATATTTCTTTTACATGAAATAGTTGTTAGCTGATAGCTGTTAGTTGATTGACCGATTGAGTTTGTGGGTTTGACTATTTGATAGCATTAACTGATTGTAGAAAGATGTTTGGTAAATTAGCTGTTAGTTGATAACTGATTACATGCAAAATGACATTCTTAAAATGTTGATCGAAAAAGTTGATTTGAATAGTTTTTTTTAATTTTAGCATTTTGAATCAATCAACTATTACAAAAAGTTAATTAATCAAACACTTATATTTTGACTGTTTAATCAAGTTAAACAGCTAATAGTGGTCAAATAAACTAAAATTGACTAATAAGCTATTTATGTTACCAAACATAGCCTCAAAACAAGTTAAGGGTGTATACACGACGGTTATAGTCAAACCTGTGGCCGAAAAAAATAGCTGGCACAAAATGCCCTCAGTCGTAGGTACATTTTACGAATCACATTTTAATTATGACGCATTTTATATTTTATTTAAAAAATTAATTCACACACAATTTTAAATTTATAAAAGAAAATACATATATCCCCTCTCAATTTTTACCTCCAAACTTTTCCTGGTTTATTCATTGGGTGAATGAATTGATAAATTCACCACACCCCCGAGATTTCATCTCATTTTGATTTTGATTCTTCTTTTATGTTATTTTAATTTGACTTATTTTTATTTTATGTTATTTTAATTTAAATGATTTTATGTTATTTTAATTTGACTTATTTTTTATATTGGGTTGGCACCGTGGACAAGGGTTAAGGGCAAATTATGCTGTGCATCCGTATGCACCATGCATGGTGCATACGGATGCAAAAACGATGTCGTTTTATTAAAAATGCGTGTCTCCCCTTAAAAAAAAACCAGGTTCGATTCCCAGCAACAACATATGAACTAAAATTTCAGAATCGATGAACTATAATTCCATAATCGATGAACTAAAATTCCAGAATCTAATCTATGAACTAAAAATTCCAAAATGAATGAACTAAAATTCCAGAATCTATGAACTAAAATTTCAGAATCGGTGAACTACAATTCCAGAATCGATGAACTATAATTCCAGAATCAATGAAATAAAATTCCATAATCTATGAACTAAAATTCCAGAATGAATGAACAACATAATGTTGTTGCTGGGAATCGAACCTGAATTTTTTTTTTAAAGGGAAGACGCGCGTTTTTAATAAAACGACGTTGTTTTTGCATCCGTATGCACCATGCATGGTGCATACGGATGCATAGCATAACTACCCAGGGTTAAGCATCAATGGCTGAGTGGTGAAAATTAATACATAAATTTAATTAACAATCGTGATGAGTTAATTCCAGTAATGGTCCTCTGACTATTGCGATTTTTCAAAATTAGTCATCGACTTTTAATTTGGAAAAAAAAAGACACTTGACTTTCATATTTGTTTCAACAATGGTCCTTCCGTCAAATATCAGTTAAAGTGGCGGGTAGTGTAGTCACTTCTTTAATTGCTTTCTTCTTCCTCTTGCAAATACGTATCCAAACCTATAATATATGCCTACCACACCATCAGTACACCCATTCTTCTTCCTCTTGCCTATCCTTGTTGTTTTAACACTCTTCAAATTGTCAGGGTCACTTTCACCAGTACACCCATCAGAAACCCCAGCTTCCATATCTGGCACTATAGATGCAATCCCATCATCATCCTCAAAAAAACAAGACCTCCTTCAGTCCTTCTTGTTGTTCCAATTGCAGAGGAGTCCATATTAATAACTTTTAATTGTATCTCTCTTATTGAGATAGATAGGGGGAGAGAGAGAAATAAGAATGAGCCTGTGGAGGTGTGGAGCTAGAAATGGGGGAGGTTATAAAGAAGGTTTATGATACGATTCCACATCGGCTCCACAAGAGATTGTGGAGTGGTACTTAAGTTGGGGTCAAACCTCCACTCATGAGCTAGCTTTTGTGGCGGAATTAGGGTATTTGCTTTAGTACCGTATCAGGTTGGTAGAGATGTGATGAAGGAAGATTTAGAGAGAGAGAGACCGGTTTCAGGGATTCTGTATGAAGGAAGATTTAGAGAGAGAGAGAGACCGGTTTCAGGGATTCTGTCAAGGAGATGGCTTTGTTGTTAGTAAGGTACGGAGGGAGGGAAGCGAGCCGAGGAGGAGTCGCCGGCGTCTGATGATGTGATACCAGAGTAAGAGGGTGAGTGACCCTGGCAAGAGGAAGAAGAAACCAATTAAGGACTACACTATCCCTCTACTTAAGGCCACGTCCTTGTGACCCTGGCAAGAGGAAGAAGAAACCAATTAAGGACTACACTATCCCTCTACTTAAGGCCACGGCCTTGTGACCCTGGCAAGAGGAAGAAGAAACCAATTAAGGAAATGACTACACTATCCCTCTACTTAAGGCCACGACCTTAACTAATGTTTGTGTGTCAACCCGTTTAACTCGTTAACAAAATGTGTTCGTGTTAAAAATTTGAACATGTTAACATTAACGTGTCGTGTCCGTGTTTAGCCCTATCGTGTTCGTGTCATTATCATGTCAACCCATTAACAAACCCGTATACACGAATTGTCAAGTTACACCATCAGGCTACGCCGCTACGCGACGTCGCTAGACTATATATGGCGGGACCAAGGGACCTGCGGTAGTCGCAGGCTTGTGTGGCGGAACCGAATGGTCCACCACACTGGCCTGTGGCCTTCTTGCGGAGCTAGCCGACGAGTCAGTTGAACCCGCGGGTAGTCCTGTAAGAACAACAATGGATAACAGAGCCTTCTCCTCCTACAAACATAACACAAAAATACATCTTCAAACTCCATTTTCAGACATCGATCCAAGCTCCTCCTCAACAGCATATATCACATAAACAAGACTATAACAAGATTTTAGTACAAAATATATACACAAAAACACCATATGCTAACATTTATAAAACCAAAAGCATGGTATACACACATAGCAGATACTATTGGAATTTTTAGCATAAAATAGCAATTTTGAGTGGCTATTTTGTGGTACAAATATATGTGGGGTCCACTTCTAATTTGGGTCGAGTCAAATTTAATTCGCACTTTTCGTAGTGAGACGAAGAATTTGATATAATGTACACTCAAAATGGATAATAGCTGAATGAGAAATTGATTCTCAAAGTGAACCTATTTGAGAGAAGTCAAAAAATTCGAATTAATGCTAATTTGTTAGCATTCTCACGAATGGAAAATTAAGCATTCGTTTGTTGCTTAATTAAGCACTCTTGGTGCTTTTAAATATGAAAGGTGCTGATGATTTAAAGCACAATTCGTGCTTCTTTGCTAAGCACGGGTTCGTGGGCAAATTATGTTGTGCAATCGTGTGCACCATGCAAAAACGGTGTCGTTTTACTTTTTTTAAAAAATCATTTTTGATTGCCGTTAGTTACGTAAACATATGTTCATAATTTTATAATTTCACATTCTAAATGTATAGTTATGAAGTTATGGATATGTAATTATGCAATTTTGAATGTATAGTTATGAAGTTATGGATGTGTAGTTATGCATGCAATTCTGAATGTATAGTTATAAAGTTATAATTTCACATTCTGAATGTATAGTTATGAAGTTATGGATGTGTAGTTATGCAATTCTAAATGTATAGTTATGAAGTTATGGATCTGTAGTTATGCATTCAATTCTGAATGTATAGTTATGAAGTTATGGATGTGTAGTTATGCAATTCTAAATGTATAGTTATGAAGATATGGATGTGTAGTTATGAAATTCTGAATGTATAGTTATGAAATTATGGATGTATAGTTATGCAATTCTGAATGTATAGTTATGAAGTTATGAATTTGTAGTTATGCAATTATGAATGTATAGTTATGAAGTTATGGATGTATAGTTCAAATTATGCACAACATAATGCCGTTAACGACAATCGAAACTGATTTTTTTTTTTCGTTTAAGTTGGGCGTCAAAACGACGTCGTTTTTGAAACCATGTGCACCAGGCATGGTGCACACGGTTGCACAGCATAACGCTGCTTTAATTCGTGAAGCACGAACTGTTGGTGCTTTGATGCCCCGAATCGATTAGCACGAGTTGGTGCTTATTTAAGCACCGTTTCGTGCTTTTATTCTGGATGTCTCGGTCATTTCCGAATCGTTAACCTTTCGTATGTACGGACTTCTCAGTCACTCAGATATTTTTTAAATGGGTCGTTTTGGTCGGTACAAATTAATTTCGTGATCGTTGATATTATTGCGATAATAAATATGATTGTTTCAAAAGTTATTATCCAATTATTAAATTGAGGGGCCGGCGTCTGATGATGTGATACCAGAGTAAGAGGGTGAGTGACCCTGGCAAGAGGAAGAAGAAACCAATTAAGGACTACACTATCCCTCTACTTAAGGCCACGTCCTTGTGACCCTGTCAAGAGGAAGAAGAAACCAATTAAGGACTACACTATCCCTCTACTTAAGGCCACGGCCTTGTGACCCTGGCAAGAGGAAGAAGAAACCAATTAAGGAAATGACTGCACTATCCCTCTACTTAAGGCCACGACCTTAACTAATGGTTGACAGAAGGACTATTGCTGGAACAAATCAAGTATCATTTTTGTTTATATACAGAAGGACTATTGCAATAGTCGGAGGACCATTGTTGGGATTTATAAAGAAAATTTTGTAAAGAAAATATAGAAAGGATGTTTATGTTATAAATAAAACTTATGGTGGACATTAATATAGTAGCTTTGTAACGTCTGTAACGGATGTAATTATCCTTCATTATTGTATGCCTTTAGTGTATCTTGTATATATATGATTGTACTATGATGGATGATGATGAATTGATCTATCCTCCTTTTCTCCCTCATCTTTCTACTCTTATTCTCGTTCTTACTGTTCTTCACGAGCTAAAGGCCTGCAAAATAACTTGCAATACAACACGTTATCAGCATGCTCAATCCCGGTGAACGGTAACTTTTATGAGTTTTTTATGCCTTATTATTTTTCGGATGCCTCAAAATTATATGTGTTTATGCTTTATGCATTTTTGAATTTATGAAAACTTGATCATATGATTATATATTGTTGATAATATACTTCTACATCCGTAAGTATATATTTACTGTGAATATGTATATCATGAATGAATAAGTTTACTGGGCAAATACATATATTTCGTAGCAATGAACCAAAAATATTGATGTTGATGAATATTTGATGAGGAACCAAAATTTTTTGGCCTATGCTTATATGTGACTTCATATCAAATATGCGTACAATTTTTCTTGCAATATCTAAAATTCTAGTTGCTAGATGTACTAAGTCTGGATTTTTGCATATGATATATATTTTTTTCCGGAAAAATTGTATTGCTTTCAATATATACACTATTTTTTTACATACTGGCATGAAAAATTTGATTGATTAATTATTTTTGGTATGATAATTAGTTTAGTACAATGAGAAATTGTCTAGAATGAGTTTTTTTTCATACCTTTCTTCCCCCTCCATCGCCGTCGCGCCTGTCATCTGAGCCACGTCGGAGGTGTTGCAGCGGCGGCATGGGGCGGCTATTTTTTTTGCGGCGTCTGTCCAGCAGTCCAGCCCCTATTTTTAGAAGTGATCGGAGAGGGACAAAAATAGATCCCGTTTTTTCGGCCGATCGTCCCCCATTTTTTTCTGATCTGTACCATCATCGCATGGTGGGCTGTGAGGATGGCCCTATGGGTGGCCGCGGTAGAGGCGAGCGGCGGCTATTACGAAGATCGTGGCCGCGTTACTGACGACCGGTGGTGGTCTGCGGCAAGGGCGGCGATCAATAATGGCGGTTGGCGGAGGTCTCTTCATTTTATCGAAACCGTTTGCGTAAATACAAGCCCCATAACGCCAGAAGCGTTATTAATTTCGCGTTGTTTACGGATGATTTTTGCTTTTATTCACAAAAAAAAAAAAAAAACGCCAGAAGCGTTAATTCCTACTTAGGATTTGGATTGGACCACCTTTAAAATAAATGGACCATCTTTATATTTGAACCATTCTTACATAAAAATCCTAAGTCCCATATTTTTTTATAAAATATGTTTTTTTTTCTTGGTCCTCATTAAAACTATTTCCGGTAGAAAATAGTTGCTCTTGAAAAAAGAGAATTCACTGAGCTCGCACTCAATGGAAGAAATTTCTTTATTTGGGTGTTTGATGTCGGAATATATCTTGCATCTATAAAACTGCCAAACACCATCAAAGAGGCATCTACGAGTATTGAGGCCCAGAAGGCAATACCGCTCATTTTTCTTCGTCACCACCTTAACCATGACCTCATACAATGAATATTCAATCTCTATTCCATGCCTTCGAGCATGCTTCTGCTTGAACGATTCTTTCATATCTGAATGCAAATATACCATATAGTGGATTGTTCTTAAGCATTATCTTGATACCTATTTTTTTCTCTCAATTATATTGTGGGCTGTTTTTGGAATAATAAAATATTCCTAATAATTCTTGTAGCTTATGCCATATGCTTTTGCATCCCGTCGATGCGCATGCATAGAATTAGAGAGCTTAATTAAAATACATAATATTGTGACACTTTCTAGATGTGACCACCAAATACATTGTATGGTCGGTGCACTTGTTGTCAAGTGTCAAATTTTTGTTGTGTCACAAATTGCTATCTCATGCCTTACAGGGATGTGAATCATCACAAAAGAGCATTTACTGATTTGCTCTTGATGGTAGCAATTGTTTGCTATACGCCATATATTTTAAGATTTATTATAAATCTTACTAGAAGCTTTGCCCGGATGGCAAATCAAAGCCACTGTTTATTATGGGACAATCCCTGAAGGATCGTTTTAATCAACAAGTGGTCATAGTCTGAATTCTAAATATAGTTTTGCCTAGAAGGTAAATCAAGAGCACTATTTTTATTTGTCACCCGTTATCTTGCCCCAACCCTCGATTATAGATATTTGATCTAAAAGGATTTATAGACCCTAAGTCAATCCCTGAAAGATATTTGGTGTATGCGGGTCTTATTGTCAATGGTCGTATTGTACTCCAGTAGTAGTACATGACAAAATTATGCTAAGTGTTTGGTCATTGAGCTATTTTTTTTAATAAGGTCTGGAAGACCCTGAATGTGGATTGATCTTTAAGGTGACTAATGACTCATGAATGAAGTTTGCAACTTCTATTTCTAATGTTATGCTACTCTCCAAAAGTCAATATTGACTCACATCATGTTGGTTTGCCTGAAGCAAACAAGTTGTGATTTTTTTTACACATAGTAATCACTGCCTAAAAAATTCTGACCGGCGCAGTTTGAAAATTAAATTCGTGAAAAATACTTGTTGAACTCCTTTTGGCATGAAATTTTTTTCTGGAGAACCTAGACTCGTGATATTTGATGTCTGTAAAAATATTTTGTTAAAAATATGCTTTGGTTATTCCAGAAAAATTTGTAAAGTTTTGGCAGTGTGCTGCCAATTATTTTTCTGCCTGGAGCAATGTTGTGAAAAATTTCAGAAAAAATACTTTCACACCTTGGATTGACATGAAAATTTTTATGTACGTTCTAGACTTACTGAACTGCATATCTGCCAAATTTTGTGTCAAAATGTGTTACCTTTTTCCCCCAGAAAATTCTGCAATCCAGGTCAAAATTATGAAAATTATATCTTGCTATTTTGTGATGTTTTCATGCTGAGATATGAAACTATGAAATAAAATGAGAGTTTGCTTGGAAAAGTGCTGTTTTTGACGCCCCGAAATAGGAATGAATGGGCCCGGCAGCGAACATGTGTTCATTATTATTCGGCGAACGGTACTTCTCTCATTTTTCTAATTTATGAATTAATAAACAATATCTCTTGTCATGTCATGCCTTGTGTGTACCAAACATGATATTCTTTATTTAATTGATATGCATGACTCAATTGAGTGTTTGGTGTCCAAGACATAAGGGACAATTATATCACATGTTGCATGTGCTTCTCTTTAATTGACAACATTTAGCATATAATCTCTTGATTATGTTCACATAAGAGATTTTGTTATTTATCTTGTTGGCAATTTATGATTTGCTATAGGCCATAGCTATTGAGATTTATCACCCAACTTATAAGTGGGAAAATAGCATGAATTCTCAATATGGTTAGGTTGCACCTGTCGTTGCTAAACCTTAGCTTGCATGTGATAATAGTTAAAGGCTATGACATGTTTACAGTGCTAGTTTCTGCTATAGAAACTTTTTGACATGAGATTTGGGCATATGATATTTAAATTTATAGCCCTCATTATTTTGTATATTTATTTGCCCAGAAGGTAGATTAAGGATTTTAATTCTCTAAGTCATCCTTTTAGGATGAATCTTGACAATGAATTCTTGACCAAAAATGGTCAACCTATCCCATCAATCCCCGAAGGATTGTTTGACGTTACTATGAGTCAAATTCTTTTTATCCAAGTCTAACTCAATGCATATCACAAATCAATCCCTCAAGGATTGCTATACCCCCTTTTTTTTCACCTAGTACGTGGTTTCAGAAGTAACATTTCCCTATCTGTGTTATTTTATTTGCGCAGTCTATTTTATATCACCACCACAAAGTACCTCTAAAAGGGCTATCAAAGAAACAAAAAGCCCATGATAGGGGATCAATACATATAATTGGGTACGTTGACTGCATTCCAAATGAAGATTGTTTCTCGGCATTAGGGGGAGATAATATACTACTCTGTAGCTTTTTGGAATGCCAAGAAATTTCATAAGGATAAAAACATCTTCATTATTTAAATCCATGTACTAGTTAGATTGAACTGGAAGTTCAAAAGATAATCTATTTGCGATTTTAGCAAATAATCTGCCGAATACATCTATTGATCATAATGATCATAAAAGAAGTGACTAGGTCCTATATCCTTGGACCAAACATATCTATCGATACTCCTTGACACCAGAAGTGTAGGAGACCTATCGGCGAAAGAGATATGAATCATAATACTAGATCTAGTAAAGAAATATTGTCACTCTTGAAATAGTTTGAATAATTATGTCCTGCAGACGTTCGTCCAGATGACGAAAAACCCTGGTAAGACTTATAGGTGCACCAAACAAACGTAATACTAGGGATGCGGAACGACCAGATCAAAATATCTTTGGGAAATGTTTAGAATCTGGTTGTTTTAGAAATTGCCATTACTTTTACAAATATGGGAGTTTTACAAAAAAGGTTATAGTTGTCGACAACACAATTGCCATTACAAATTGCTCGTTATATAATCTGGATCCAGAGTTAAGCACCAGAAGTGCCATGACTATTTAATATATAAAGGAGCAATTAAGGCATAGCTCGACTCGCTAAAATGAATAAATTCTCTTTATAACAATACACCATTTGAGTGTTAACCCTGAAGGTTACAAATGGGTGTGTGCATGAAAGAGAAATAAGAATAATGAGGTGATAAAGCGAGTTTGTAGCCTATGGGTTCACGCAGAGACCCTTAATTGATTTTAATCAAATATAATCTCCCACGGTAAATGGCATTAAGTTCCGCTACATAATACAATTGGCAGAATAATAAATTTAGATATGCAGTTAAATTTATCTTGAGAAATCCCTGATGGATTCATAATTCTCATTTTTAAGTATTATTATGTGTCATTATCTACTCTTTAAAGGGTTGCGAATGGAGTTAATATCCTCATTGAAGGAATAATATGTACCATTGTGTGCTCGATAAAGGGTTGATAATGAACTTATTTATTATTTATTATCTCAGTCAAGATTGATGGTGTAAACATCAATGAAAGATATAAAGAGCTTGATGATGTCAGTTCATGTTTAAAGACTGAGACTTTTGAAACAAAAAGCTTGTGAAAGCTATAAGTATTATCTCGACTTGAAGATCGAGTTTTTCTTTACAGTTTTTTTTTATATACACCAGTCAGCCTACATCTAAAAATGCTTTTTCATATGTCTATATGCATATAAGTGTCATGTTTTTATCAAACTAAAGGTTGTCTAATAATCTCTTGAAGTAGATAAGGAACCTTTTTGGACTCGAAGTCCCTTACTTCATTATCATTGGAGCACCATTATAGAACCAGAAGTTCCATAACCGCAACATATTTGCGATAAAATTGCTAGCAAAATCTAGTGCTCCCCCTACAAATGAAGTACTTGAATAATGATTAACATATCCTCCGGTATCTTCGAGATACAAAGACATGACATTTATGTAAGAAACCATGATACGGTTTTAATAGGCTACTCGGGTACTGGCTGTTTTGTTTGATCCCCGCAATGCCAAGTCCAAACTGGTTATACAATGAATTTCCCTAAATGTTCAAAATGAGGACAATAACACTTGTGTTGCACAAATGTTATATTAGCTCTAGAAGAGCCATAAGATTATTGTACACTACTCTAAGTGACAATCCAGAAGATTTGTCCAATCCATCTCTTCAAAATTTGAAATATATGTAGAACTTGAAGATTGTTATCTTCAGGGGGAGACTGGAAGTACATTTACTCGAATCAATCCGGAAGATTGAACATTGAACGTAAAATCCTGAAGATTAAGTCATAAAAGACTAACAATTGCGCACTATTTGCAACACATAAATACATAATTATCATGTACTCTTTTCCTCACTAGTTTTCTCCCATTGGGTTTTCTAGTGTGGTTTTTAACGAGGCATGAGTATGATATAGTAATGACAATGAGGAAAAGTTGCAAAATAATTGCTTAAATGGACAAACCCCAAAATCCTGAAGATTATGCGGTTTGCGCCCTGAAGGCTTATGGTTGTACTCTTTTTCCCTTAACTAAGTTTTTCCCACAGGGTTTTCTTAAGTTAAGGTTTTTAATGAGGCGACCAAATACAATATATGTTTTATATATATCATGTACTCTTTTCTTCAACTAGGTTTTTCCCACGTGGTTTTCCTAGTGAAGTTTTTAATGAGGCATGAATATATTTTCTATTGTACTCTTTTCTTGTCTAGGTTTTTCCCACAGGGTTTTCCTAGAAAGTTTTTAATGAGGCAAGATCATGATCAAATAATGTCCAAGGGGGAGTGTTATAAATAAAACTTATGGTGGACATTAATATAGTAGCTTTGTAACGTCTGTAACGGATGTAATTATCCTTCATTATTGTATGCCTTTAGTGTATCTTGTATATATATGATTGTACTATGATGGATGATGATGAATTGATCTATCCTCCTTTTCTCCCTCATCTTTCTACTCTTATTCTCGTTCTTACTGTTCTTCAGGAGCTAAAGGCCTGCAAAATAACTTGCAATACAACAGTTTACAAAATATTGTGTTTATTATTTTCAAAAAATATAAAATATCAGAGAAATTAAGAACGCGCCAACAAGGTCATCTCCAACGCCCTTCTCCTCAAAAGACAAATACAAAACCGCTCTAAAGAGCTTTGGCGACAATAGGCAGTTGATTCTTAAGAGTGTGACTTAAAAGCGCATATGGAATTTTTTTGGTATGGAATGGAATTAATCACACAAAGAATCCAGACAGGATTACAAACTCAGCATTGTACAACCGCGCATAAATGAGCATATAAACCGATCCTTCTCTGTCAACTCCAATTCAGCATTTCTTTATCCCGATTTACATTTTCTGTATTTTGGGTGTCTAGGGGTCCTCTTTCCGAGTGAAGTACAATTTGGTTTCTCTAGTTCTAGGGCTTTCAGTCTTGAACTCTTGATTGAGGGGAGGGCTCTGTTCGCTGAGAATGATGGCTTCTGCTGCTGCTGCTGCACCTCTTCCTTCAGAAAAGGAGCTTGAGGAAATGCTCATTCAGTTTGGAATTCAGCTCTCTACACCTCCTTCATCCACTGCCGAGCTTCTCAGCCTCCTTGAAGTAATTTTTTTTTTCCATTTTCTTTTGCATACATCAATTATGCTTGGATTGGTTTTCATTGATGGGATTTCTTCGCCAGGCAAATGATTATAAAATTTTAGGGTCTCTTTTCCTTTTTTTTTTTTTTTTTTTTTTTTTTGGCTGAAAGGATCAATTCTTATGCTGTTATTCTGTCTACGTTTTATTTAGAAATGTTTATGCTTTCTAGTTTATTCATATCTGATTTTAGGAACTGACATGTTTGAATTACACAAACACACAAAACTACAGTCCTCAATTTATTTTGATGAAATTATCAAATTGCCTGGACATTATTTGTTTACTAGTGTTGTTTTAACTCTTCTGTTGTGTTGTATTTTCTTTTAGAAAGTTGAATCAGAACTGATGAGCATAGGGCAAGACCCTCCAGTGTCGACGAGAAATGCACTTGAACCAATTAAAAAAACACTGATTGAAAGGAAGCTTCTGAGACATTCTGATAAAATCATTGAGGTTTCTGTTGCATCTTGTATCTGTGAAATTATGAGAATATCTTCACCCGTTCTACCCTATGATAATACAGAAATGGAGGTATTTAATACTTTATTTGTTAAAAACTTAGGCCAGGTTGCAAACAATTTCAGTATTTTTTTTTTATTATTTCTTTCTACCTGAGCATTCTAACATATATCATATACGTGCATCTATGTTTAAAACGTATCATCTTTTGGTTCTCAGGTCATTTTCCATCAGATTATAGTATCGCTTGAAAAGTTATATTACATTGATAGCAACTACTATAGTAAGGCTCTGAGAGTTCTTGAAGCCGTTGCGAAGTACAGGTTGTGTGTGATGCTATTGGATTTTGACTATGTGTTAGCTGTTAACGTTTTCCAACTGTTTCTCAAAATCATCAGGTATTTTCTAGTTGTTCATATCATATAGCGTATAATTTTGATATTTTCACCAAGTCAGTTTCCTTGGAAGCTTACACACTATAGTATAATGTTCTGCTATATTGTACATTTGTACTCTTTAATGAGTCTATAGAATTGACCCTTCACTTTTTATCAAGCTTCAACCATACCAATGTTGTATTAAGATACATGGTAGACATTATTTCTCAGCTCATAGAAGAAAGAGATGAAGTCTCACTAGATTTTCAAGTGTCCATTCTTGATAGCCTCAGAAAGAGAACTTTGGTGATAATCACTATGCAAATATTGATGGTATCTCCAAACATTGTTTTCAATTATTTGATTAACTAGGTATGTTTTTATATAGGCTACTGCACCTTGTTCAACGATATTGGGAAAAGAAGTCTTGGAAAAGTGTGCTGCCAGACTAAAGCCTTGTCTTTTAGAATTAATGACAGATATGAACATGAATTTGGATGATTATTGCAAAGTACTTGGCTCAATATTGCATGAAGTTCCTGAGGGATAAAACACGGTATCTATGTGTTTGTGTATTTTTCATAAAACTTGCTGACTTCCTCTTGTGGCGTTTCCTTTGAAGATGTTTATTGATTAAGATAATTTGGGCGTATTCAGCATGCATATGCTCGTCCATGGATAGACTGAGCAGTTGGAAGTTGTAGAAGTTAGGTGAAGGGAGTAGACATTAAGAAAGACATACTATTGCAAGAAGTTATGACTGATGTAGCATTAATGAGAATGAAATGGAGAAACAGAATCCATATAACTGAACTTAACGGTGATGTTAGCCGAAGGTTTGGTAGTAAATAGATGCAATAATTTTAAAATCATAGAAGCATTTGTCCTTAAAGAAGTCTTTAATACTCTGTCTAGATTTGAGCAGTGTGCATAAGTCATGGGCATCTGCTTGTTTTGTGCTGTCACTTGCCATTATACATTGAGATATGATGAATATTCTTCTTTGTCTGTGTGTTTGTGGGAGGGGGTTTCCTTCTAATGGATAACAGTCTAATTTTTCATGAATGATCAGGTGGAAAATGCTGGTTCTGTACCATCTGTAGTAGGACCATCTGCGCTTCAACTTCCTCAGGTACCACTACTGGATGCCACTCCAACAACAATAACCTGAAACCTGATGGATTGTGATTCTATTTGTTCAGTTTGCTAAGCATTTCAACTTCAGTTTGCAATTGGTTTGCATGTCTTTATTGAATTCTATTAAAACTTAAAATTTTGAAAATTTGAGCTAGCATATCTTCTTTCTTTCATTCTTTTTTTAAAAAAAAATAAATTCAGTCCAAGTTTCCTTCTACCTCTTTCTCTTCTATCTCTCAAAGTGAGGGGGGCTCCTTGTGCGCAGTAAGCAAAGGTCTAGCCTCTATGTTCAGCTGAGTTACCATAATTTACATCCTTCCAGATGCTCTGTCGGGCCAGGTTGTGGGGTCCTTGGGGTTGGGGATCAACCTTTTGTGAAGAATAATTACCCTATTAGTGGTATAGGATATCTTATTGGTAAATCCTTTCCTCAATTAATGTACCCCAAGAAAATAAAAAATTAGAAACTTAGTATCATATTCTCCTTCACGCAACCAGTGCATCCCTTGACATATGTTGAACTTGGGGTATCTCAGCAGTAAATCCTATCCACCATAAGTGTACTCAAAAACACTGCATAAAAGGTTAATACTTCATTATTGCACTTTCCAACTAGTGTGTTGATTTTGAGGGGGATTGAAAAGCCTAGTGGGTGTGACTAAACAGAAGCAAAATATGTGAGAAAACAAAGAAAGAGGGAATATATGATTATGCTAATAATAATAGATTGTCTCTTTGCGTTTCTTGAACTATGGGAACATTGGGTTAAACCACGCACTCCTATTTGGAATAGGAAATCAAGCCCACTCCTAATAGTAATAGGACTAAGGTTTCCTATTATTCAACACTCCCCTCAAGCTGGAACATCTAGAAGTTCCATGCTTGAATTAAGGGTGTGTTTGGAAACTTGGAAAATGAGTTCTGGAAATCATTTTCCAAGTTTTCACTGTTTGGATGTGCCTGGAAAATCAAGTCAACGGAAATCATTTTCTGTTGACTTTGGAAAATAAGCTTGTTTTGGAGGAAAATGACTTCCCCTTTTTTGGGGGGGAAGTTATTTTCCAACTTTTACACCAACATCACACCACCACCAACATCATCAACACCATACCACCACCACCTCACTACCACCATCACCACCACTACTGCCGCTGCCGCCACCATTATACCACCGCCACCACACCACCACCACTACCACCACCAACACCATACCACCGCAACCACTACCACCACCAACACCATCAACACCATACCACCACCACCACCACCATACCACCGCAACCATCGTCGTCGCCACCACCACCACCACCGCAAATATCATTTCAACCTCTTCCCTTTACTGTTTTAAACAGTGATCATCTCTTATGTCCAATAGAGCAGAATACTTTAAAATGAGGCAAGTACAATTTCTTATGTAGTTTATTGAATATAGTTTTTTTATTTTCAAAATTCAATTTATTGGTATAAAAAACATAAGCTTGGTTAAAATGTTAAATTGACTCTGAGAATTGTAAATGGGGCACAAATGGGATGGAGAGTAATTCTTTTTGGATTATTAATAGAAAGAAAAAAAAATTGTCTGAAGCCACACATTTTGGAAATGAGAATTCATTAACGCTTCATTTCTCTAATGTATCTTTTGGAAGACTTTACTATATTTGTCCTACCAAAATCCGTATATAGAGAATTCAGCTTTTAACCCTTTCTTTTTACACTTCTGCTCAATTTCCTGAAATCCTTCTATATGAAGTCTTTACGGAGGCAATCACGTTGGTGACAGGTGATAGGGAGAATGTCTGATGCATTTCATAGGAGATAAGAAGTAAAGCTTTTCATCTAAATCCAGCTTCCTTTATGACTTTGGAAGAACTTGGCATTTATCAAGTGAAGAAACTTTTCACTGAAAATATAAATTTTTTTTCCACAAGTCATGTTTATGAAATGCAGTTTTCTTAACATTACATTTCTAAGATGTGACTTCTTGTAATTTTCTTATCAACTACAAATGTTAAATACTCCGTAATATTATTATTTTGCTACTGAAAATTGCATAATACATAATTAGTCTTCATTAAAACTTTGCTTATTTTTGACATTTTGTATAAAGTAAATAAAATATTTATAATTTGTGAACTTCCCAGTATAGCCATTTCATGGATATTTTGCATCTAAGTATGGCATTTTACCCTATTTGTTTTATATGTCATTACTGTCTTTTGGACAAAATAACCAAATGTATACACTTATGGATTTTATTCATATTCAGGATTCGGAAAAGCTTCATACTATTAAAGATTACAGAAAAGAGTTGGTAGGGGCTAAAGTCAGAGTTTTGGTGGCCCCTAGATAAAAGGCAAGTACTTAAGATGGGTAAATGTAATGACTGTCTTAGTACCCATTGAAATAGAAAGCTTCACTTGTTCCATTAGTACCTATTGAAATGGAAAGCATCACTTATTCCATTGATTACAACATTTGACAATTTCCATCAGTTGTTATCAGCTTGTGTTTTTGAACTTCAAATGCAATTTTATAAATTTGACACTTAAGGTTATAGGTCTCAAAGATGAATCCTTTTGAGATATCACATTTACATTATTTTAATCCTATGGTAAATATACAAATTGTTGCATTTAGTTTGTAAACATGTAGCTTATGCAC
Source organism: Ipomoea nil (assembly GCF_001879475.1). Taxonomy (NCBI): domain Eukaryota; kingdom Viridiplantae; phylum Streptophyta; class Magnoliopsida; order Solanales; family Convolvulaceae; genus Ipomoea; species Ipomoea nil. Next base: position 2,398,378 of record NW_017619497.1, on the reverse strand, counting down.
TTTAAGATGTACTATTTAAGTTGTCTTGTAAATTGTGCAAGCGATTCTTGTTATATTTTCTGTTCTTTTCTCTTTACAGGTTTTATGAGGGAGTGATTTCTTCTTTTGACCCTAACACGAAAAAGCACAAGGTGCATAAGCCCAACATGCAGATATTTCAGTAGTTTATGTGTTGCATAAAATTCCCTCTATTGCCCCATGAATATCTTACTTTCTATCTTCTAAAATAGGATTTTCCAAGATGAAGGGCAAGGGTCATTCCTTAACAATTTGCTTTTCAAGGATACTGATATTTAGGCTGACTTTGACCCATTTTGACTACTCTCATGCTCCATTATGTTGGCAATTATAAACCCAGTGTCTAAGAGAGTTTTGGGTCTCAACTCTCAAGCAAATCTAATGTTTTCTTCTTTTCCTTTTTCAACTATTATACTTTGTCCATTTATCCTTATGTTGTCTTGCCCGTGACAGGAGAACATAACATCTTGCATCTGTGAAATTATGAATTTATCTGCACCTGTTCTACCCTATAATAATACAAAAATGGAGGTATTTAATACTTTATTTGTTCAAAACTTAGGCCAGGTTGCAAACAATTTCAGTATTTATTTATTATTTCTTTCTACGTGAGCATTCTAACATATATCATATGTGTGCATCTATGTTGAAAAAGTATTGTCTTTTGGTGCTCAGGTCATTTTTCCTCAGGTTATAGCATCGCTTGAAAAGTTATATTACATTGATAGTAACTGCTATAGTAAGGCTCTGAGAGTTCTTGAAGCCGTTGCGAAGTACAGGTTGTGTGTGATGCTATTGGATTTTGACTATGCGTTAGCTGTTAACGTTTTCCAACTGTTTTCTCAAAATCATCAGGTATCTCTCCACAGGAAATCTTTAACTATAATATATATTGCATAATAAGTGTTTGTTCTTATTGTTGTTTCAATGTTGTTCATATAGCTCCTAGTAAGGGTTATGTATGCCCATAAGCTTTTATGTAATATGGCATATTGTTGTCCAACTATAGTTTTCTTCAAATTTTGGTCCTGTTTGGTAAATAACAGTTTGCTGTTAGCTGATTGGGTTAATTAGAGGATATAACTAGTTGATAACATCAGTTGATTGTAGGGAAGTGTTTAGTAAATTAGATGTTAGCTAATAGCTATTTGGTATAATTTCTTTTCTCAAAAAGTTAATTGAAAAAACTGTTTTGAGCAACTTTTTGAATTTTAGCATTTTGAAGTTGATTTTTTAACCAAGCCAAACAATTAATAGTGGCCAAATAAGCCAAAATTGGCTGATAGGCCAATATTTTATCAAACATGGCCTTTATACTGTTCTTTCAAAACACTTATTATTAATTATAGTTAACTTTTTTGATTCTAGAGTGGTAGTTACCCAGTCGTTCATATTATATACTCCGTAGCATATAATTTTGATGTTTTCACCAAGTTAGTTTCTTTCTTTGGATGCTTACAAACTAATATAATATTCTGCTACATTGTACATTTGTACGCTTTAATGAGTCTAGAATTGACCCTTCATTTTTGGTCAAGCCTCAAGCATACCAATGTTGTATTAAGATACATGGTAGACATCATGTCTCAGCTCATAGAAGAAAGAGATGAGGTCTCAATAGATTTTCAAGTGTCCATTCTTGATAGTCTCACCTGAAAATCTAGTGAGACTTCATCTCTTTCTTTTATGAGCTGACACATGATGTCTACAATGTATCTTAATACAACATTTGTATGTTTGGGGCCTGATCAAAAGTAAATGGTTAATTCTATTGACTCATTAAAGAGTACAAATTTACACTTGGTAAAAATATCAAAAGATCACAAAAATTATGTGCTATATAAACAAGTATATGAAAACTATATGTTTAGCACACTTGCCTCATGAACAACTAGAAAAAATTGTGTAGCAACCACTCTAGATTATATCAGAAAATTTAACTATAAGTAATAAGTGTTTTGAATGATCAGTATAAAATGTGAAGAAAACCATAATTGGACAACAATGTGCCATATTACATAAAAGCTTATGTGCATATATAACCCTTACCAAGAGCTAATATGGCCAACATTGAAACAACAATAAAAACAAACACTTATTTTGCAATATATATATATATATATATATATATATATATATATATATATATATATATATATATATATATATATATATATAGTATTATTATTATTATATTTTAAAAAATTTGGGAACATGGAGGGGTATCCCCACTCCCGTCTCCGTCTCCCACGGGAAATTGAAAACATTCTCTATCCACACTTCCGTTCAAAAATTGTTTCAATAGCCGTCCTCGTGGGGGCAGGGATTGGGGATCCCCATTGAGGACGGGAGAATTGACATCCCTAATCTGGAGAGCTCTTAGGAACATCTTGTGTACTACTGTTAATCTAAGTAGGCAAAGAGTAGAGATTCCACCAGAATGTCCTTTATGTGGAGAAGGGGAGGAAGACACAATGCATGCTTATTAGCTTTGTGTGAATGTTCATATGCTTAGCGTGTTTGTGCAGTTTCTTCCTTAGCTGTGCCAGCTGTTTCTGGGGAAGCTTTTTCACATTGGTTCAGAAACATTAGCGATGAAGGAGGTGCAAGGATGATTAATGTTCGAGTTGAAACGGATTTCTTGGTTTTTTTTTTCCTAATCTAGTAAACTCTAAAGAGGACCGTATGTACATTGGTTCCATTGCCTATGATTGTCATACTCTTATTAGTAACATAGTTGGTTGTAATGTTCGTTTTATTCATACGAGCGTCAACCATGTTGCCCACACTCTTGCTAAGGTCGGGGGTGCCTGGTTGACTCACTCAGGTTGGAAGGGTGTTTCACCTAATTTCTTCTTCTTCTTTTTTCTCCCAATTTGCAAAAATAAATTTATAGGTATATATAAATTCACTACTATTAGTTTCATTTTTATGTACCTACTGTATTATTTTTACATACACACAATATTATTTTTATGTATCTAGGTCTGCCATGCAAGGTGAATATTAGTCCACGATATAATTTGAATTAATTTGTTCTAATTCACTTTTTCCCGGACTAGTCTAAACGGATTAAGACTTTCAATTCAATTGATTATTAATATTACGTTATAGCGAAAATGACTATTTTAGTCTCTTAATTGTAATATAATGGACAACTTAGTTCCATAATTATATTTGTAGTGTCATTTAATTATTGAATTGTCCATTTGGAGACCCTTGTACACCAATCGTTATGCTATGGACCCGTGTCCAGCATACATTGTGGACACGGCAACGGTGCCGTTAGTGGCACCGTTATCTTCCACCATATTTTTATATATAAAAAAAAAAAGTTCGGATCACTTTGTTATTGGAGTATAAGTTCATAATTTTATTACTATATGTTCATAATTGTAAGTTCATAATATCAGAGCTCTGTGTTCATAATTACATAACTGTACATTCATAATTTCGTAACTGTACATTCATAATTCAATAATTGTAAATTCAATAATTGTAAATTCATAATTTTTGAAGCTCTATGTTCATAATTTTATCACTATATGTTCATAATTGTAAGTTCATAATGTCAGAGCTCTGTGTTCATAATTCCATAACTGTACATTCATAATTCCATAACTGTATATTCATAATTCCATAACTGTACATTCATAATTCCATAATTGTACATTCATAATTCCACAAACGAATAACGGCAAGACAAAATCAACTTTTTTTTTACTGGAATGCCGCATTTTCTCTTAAAACGATGTTATTTTGGACTCGTGTCCACAATGCATTGTGAACACGAGTCCACAACATAATTTGCGCTTGTACACATGATTGAGCTTTTTTTTTTTTTTTTTTTTTTTTTGGTAAATTTACCAATTAGACTTGCTACAAATTTCCTCAACACAATTTCCTCTTCTTTTATTTATTTATTTTATTTTTTTTCCAATTTCATGTTTTAACATGTCATTCTCATTCTCCTTTTTATCAAGAATCTTCACTAACACTCGGATTATCTTCACAACACACTCATAAACATTTATATCAATCCACCTAAACATCCCACAACCACTCTTTCATTAACAAATACAAAATTTGGAGAAATTTGTATTAACCACTTCTCAAAAATTTGAATAATGCAAAATATAAGGTAACAGAAGTACTCACATCAGATAAAATAAACACTTGCTTTTTGTGGAAATGCTTGAAACATTTACCTAAAATGACATAATTTTAAGACATCCTAATTGATAGTTGCACATCCTTACATCTATACTGAAATTCTTAATACTTTTCAAAAGACATACAATTTGAAACTTGTGACATCTTTTAATCAATTAAACTTCGAACATATACTTGTAACTTTCCTAAAAGATGAATATTTGAATTTTCAGAATAAAAATTACCTCAATAATGGTAGATAAAGGAATACAATATATGACTTTGTAATATTTAATGAAATTAATTTAGAAAAAATATAATGCTCCAAAAGTAGTGGATGTATTCTCGAATAGTAATAACTTGTTGAATTATGAACAAATACTACATGTAACATGCAAATGCCTCTACTAAGACTCAAACCTATCACCTCCCCCATAGGGTAACAACATGGTACCATTGAACTACAAGGCCCTCAATTAACAAGGTATTTTTGCTCAAAGTATAACTACAACTTTTAATTATGACAAAATTTATATTTTATTTTAAAAATAATGTACAACTTGAAAAGCATAAAAAAAATAGACATAATTGAGTAATATAACTTTCATTGGCTCTTATAAGATAGTTATTATATTTGGGAGAAGATAGTTATTATATTACTTCACAAATAATTTAATATGGAGAAAATGCTTTTTATATCTCATAAATTCTTTCATAATATGACTTACAATTGATGGGTAGAGAAAAAAAAAAAGTGTGTGATACCATTTCATTTTGAGACGTGAAACGTGAAACACTTTATTGGAAGGAGAAAAGTTTGAATGTGAATATACACAACTCTTAATTTTTCTCACCCTTAATGTTAATGACAATTTGAGATCTATGATACGCATCACTATGGAGATTGGAGAGATATGGAATTCTATAAATTATCTCGGCTTACCATCACTTGTAGTAGAATGAAACAAAAAGGATATTTTGGGATTCCTTAAGAATAAAGTTCTCAGCAGAATCAGCAGCTGGAATCACAAATTCTTATCAAGAGCCAGAAAATAAGTTCTTATACAAAGTTTGATACAAGTAGGGGTGGGCACTTCGGTTCGATTTATCCGAACCGATCCGAACTGAACTAGTAATAGAAAACCGAATGGTTCGGGATTTTGTAACCCGAATGATTTAGTACCAAACCGATGGTTTGGCAAAAACCGAACCGAACGCTATATAATTTTGTTAATAAATAATAATAATAATAATAATAATAATAATAATAATAATAATAATAATAATAATAATAAATTAATAATAATAATAATAAAAGAAGTAAATCCAAGTTCCTTGATGCTTGCTCCGCCGTTCAGTTCTCATTCTTACTAGTATCGAACCTTAAATTTTTTATTTGATTTCTTTATAGCTTGTTTTCTACATTGCACTTTTGTTGTTTGTCACAATTGTTCTTTACATCACAATTATATCTAACTTGAGTTATATTTACAATATTCAGTATTTTCCTTAGTTTCATGTTTTTCTATAATTTTAATGTGCTTTACAGTCATTCTAATTTTGATTTCCAGTGCATTATAATTATTTTCTAGTACTGGAATATATTTTGAGTGCACTAGCAATGACAGATTGTGTCCAAAAATTAACTATATAGTAATTGACACTTGTTCTTTTAATATCAACTATACAGATAGATGATTATTCATCATATCAATAAAAATATTCCAACTGAATATTTTTATTTGATGTTTCATGTTTGTACTCTTTAAACATTAGATTTGAAGTTTGAACTACGTGATTCATGTTTGTAATGTTTGAACTTTGAACTTTGGGTTCTAATTTCTAAGTATGTGATGTTTCGGTAATTAGATTGCTATTAGTATGTGATGTTAGTATTTACTATTTAGTAGTATGTTTAAACTTTGAATTATTATTGTATTATATAACGTTTATATTTTAGATGTGGATTATGTGAATAGGTATTGTTTGGTAGTATGTTTGGAAAATTATGAAATGTTGAAATTTGATGATCGTAATTCTCGTAAAGTCTTAAACCGAACCGAAGTCCGAACCGAATTAAATCCGAACCGAAACCAAACCGATTGAAACCGAACCGAAGCCGAACTGAACTATAATCTTAAACCGAATGGTTCAACTTTTCTAAAACCGAAAAACCGAAACCGAAACAAAAAAAAAAAAAAAAAAAAAAAAAAAAAAAAAAAAACGAACCGAAGACCGAAGTGCCCAGCCCTAGATACAAGCACTACCTTCCTATGCTATGAGTGTATTTCAAATACCAAAGGAAAATGTGAGAGAGATTGAATGTGCTATGAATGCTTTTTGGTGGGGGAGCAAATATTGCAACCGTAACGATATTCAATGGAAATCTTGGTCACACCTTTGTATTCCCAAAGATTGGGGTGGTATTGGGTTTCGAAAACTGGACCTCTTTAACAGTGCACTGTTATGCAAGCAAGCTTGGAGACTCATTCAATTCCCCTTGTCCCTTGTTGCAAGAGTCTTTCAAGCAAAATACTACCCAGGCTCCTCATTCTTAGATGTTAGAAGTAGCATCAACCCATCCTTTATTTGGAACAATCTCTTAACCACCAAGGAGATCATCAGAAATCATAACTGTTGGAGGATGGGTAATGGTAACTGCATTAATATTTGGAGAGACATATGACTTCGTGATCCCTCAAATCCACAGATCACCACGCCACCTTTCCCTTTCTGGAAAATGTTGTTGTTTCCTCTCTCCTCAACAACCAATTAGATCAAAGTTCGGACATGGACACAATTCAAAATATATATTTAACCATCGTGACGCCACTCTCATCACAAACATTCCAATGTCCATGTTCAAAAGAGATGATAAACTAATTTGGATGAGGGAAGACTGAGGTCACTTTACAGTTAAACGTTGTTACAAGGCTCTTGTGGGTGAGCAGAATATTGATAACAAGAAAGATTGGGTCTCAATACGAAAAAGTATATGAGAATCAAAATAAATGCAAAAACAAGCACCATTTACACATATTATACTCTGTAATTATAATTTTAACATAATGCTAGCAACAGAATTAAGACTTAAATACATATAATTTATTATTACTAAATTTGTATTCAAGTATTAATTTTTTTACTAACATAATTTAAAATTAAAATTATAATATTTGTAAATAGTGTTTTTTACTTATTTTACTATTATTTTTAATAATCCAAAAACATATTTAAAATTGAACAAAAAATGTCAATTTTAAAAAAATTGAGAGAACAAATATGAATGTATGAATAATTCAAGAGAAAAAAATACTATAACAACGTAATTTTTCCTATATTTTATAGAGACATTCCAGGCCATCTCCAAGGCCCTTCGCCTCCAAAGACAAAAATTCAAAAACCCTCTGAAGAGCTTTGGCGACAATTGGCAGTTGATTCTTGAGAGCGCGACTTAGAAGCGCATATGGATTTTGTTTGGTATGGAATGGAACTAATCACGCAAAAAGCAGAAGAATCCAGGCAGGATTACAACAACGCAAAAATGAGCAGGAATCCACACACAAACCGTTCGTTACGTTCTTTATCAACTCCAATTCAGAATTTCTTTATCCGCTTTGTCAACTCCAATTCAGCATTTCTTTATCCGCTCTGTCAACTCCAATTCAGAATTTCTTTATCCGGATTTACATTTGCTGGATTGGGTGTCTGTGGGTCCTCTTTTCGAGTGAAGTACAATTTGGGTTCTTTAGTTCTAGGGTTTTCAGTCTTGATTGAGGGGAGAACTCTGTTTGCTGAGAATGATGGCTTCTGCTGCTGCTGCTGCACCTCTTCCATCACAAAAGGAGCTTGAGGAGATGCTCATTGAGTCTGGAATTGAGCTCTCTACACCTCCTTCATCCACTGGCGAGCTTCTCAGCCTCCTTGAAGTAAAATTCTTTCCCTTTTCTTTTGCATATAAAGGTTCAATTATGCTTGGATTGGTTTTCATTGATGGGATTTGTTCACCAGGCAAATGATTATAAAATTTTAGGGTCTCTTTCCCTGGCTGAAAGGATCAATTCTTATGTTGTTGTTGTTGTTGTTGTTCTGTCTACGTTTTATTTAGAAATGTTTATGCTTTCATCTCTAGTTTATTCATATATGTTTTTAGGAACTGACATGTTGAATTACACACACACTCAAAACTACAGTCCTCATCTGGACATTATATGTTTACTACTGTTGTTTTAACTATTCTGTTGCATTGCATTTTCTTTTAGAAAGCTGAATCAGAACTGAAGAGCATAGGGCAAGACCCTTCAGTGTCGATGAGAAATGTACTTGAGCCAATTAAAAAAGCGCTGATTGAAACGAAACTTCTGAGACATTCTGATAAAATCATTGAGGTTTCTGTTGCATCTTGTATCTGTGAAATTATGAGAATATCTGCACCCGTTCTACCCTATGATAATACAGAAATGGAGGTATTTAATACTTTTTATATGTTCAAAACTTAGGCCGGGTTGCAAACAATTTTAGTATTTATTTATTTATTTATTATTTCTTTCTACTTGAGCAGTCTAACATATATCATATATGTGCATCTATGTTTAAAAAATATCATCTTTTGGTTCTCAGGTCGTTTTCCATCAGATTATAGCATCCCTTGAAAAGTTATATTTCATTGATAGTAACTACTATAGTAAGGCTCTGAGAGTTCTTGAAGCGGTTGCGAAGTACAGGTTGTGTGTGATGCTATTGGATTTTGACTATGTGTTAGCTGTTAACGTTTTCCAACTGTTTCTCAAAATCATCAGGTATTTTCTAGTTGTTCATATCATATAGCATTACACACTATAGTATAATATTTTGCTACATTGTACATGTGTACTCTTTAATGAGTCTATAGAATTGACCCTTCACTTTTTATCAAGCGTCGAGCATACCGATTCTGTATTAAGATACATGGTGGACATCATGTCTCAGCTCATAGAAGAAAGAGATGAAGTCTCACTAGATTTTCAAGTGTCCATTCTTGATAGCCTAAGAAAGGAAACTCTGGTAATAATCACTATGCAAATATTGATGCTATCTCCAAACATTGTTTTCAATTATTTGATTAACTAGGTATGTTTTTATCTAGGCTACTGCACCTTGTTCATCGATATTGGGAAGCGAAGTCTTGGAAAAGTGTGCTGCCAAATTGAAGCCTTGTCTTTTAGAATTAATGACAAATATGAACATGAATTTGGATGATTATTCTAAAGTACTTGGCTCAATATTGCATGAAGTTCCTGAGGGAGAAAACATGGTATCTATGTGTTTGCGTATTTTTCATTAAACTTGTTGACTTTCTACTGTTGTATTCCCTTTGAAGATCAGAAGATGTTTATAGATTAAGATAATTTGGGTGTGTTCAGCGTATGCTCTTGGATAGAATGAGCAGTTGGAATCTGTAGAAGGCTAGAAGCTAGGTGAAGGGAGTAGACATTAAGAAAGACGTACTATTGCAAGAAGTTATGACTGATGTAGCATTAATAAGAATGAAATGGAGAAACAGAATCCATATAACTGAACTTAACTAGGCTAGGATTGGTCGAGTTGGGTTGAGGTTATGCTCTCAAGCTTCAAAACTTTGTTATCTATTATCTGCTGTCAGCGTAAGGTTTGGTAGTCAAGAGATGCATTAATTTTAGGAAAAATTGTAATTTTGGTCCTTCAGTTATAGCCACGGTACAAACTTAGTCCCTGTGTTATATGCGTGACCATCTTTAACCCCTAAGTTATGCACGAAGTGGAGATTATAGTCCCTCAGGGACTTTCTACCACCAATTTGTCACTTACTAAAGTGGCTGATTTTGTCCTTCAAGGACTCAAATTGCCACTCCATGCATCACTTAGGGGTTAAAGATGGTCACGCATATAACTCAGGGACTAAGTCTGTACCACAAGTATAACTGGAGAACCAAAAATGCAATTTTCCCTTAATTTTAAAATCATAGAACCATTTATCCTTAAAGAAGAAGTCTTTAATACTGTCTAGATTGAAGCCATGGTCATCTGATCTGCTTGTTTTATGCTGTCACTTGCCATTCTACATTGAGATATGATGAATATGATATTCTTCTGTGTTTGTGGGAGGAGGGCGTTTCCTTCTAATGGATAACAATCTAATTTTTCAGTTTTTCGTGAATGATCAGGTGGAAAATGCTGGTTCTGTACCATATGTAGAAGGAACATCTGCTCTTCAACTTCCTCAGGTATCACTACTGGATGCCACTCCAACAATGAATTACAATAACATTAACCTGGAACCTGATGGGTCATTGAAGGCATTAAACAATCGCAATCAGGCTGAACAACTAAAAGATACTGATGCTGTAACTGGAAAGGAGTCTGTGACTAAGCTTGATGTGTTAGCCCCCAGCAGCACAATAAGTCCTTGCAAAAGGGGCCAACGAAAGAAGAATCAGACAGATCTCACCATGCAAAAGAGATATGAAGGGACTAGGTCTGCCCAGAGAAAACTTAAAGAAAAGGTACTACTGTAATGGCGCTTGCAGATTCTCTAGATTTCTGGTTAGAGTAATCTTTGTGATTCTATCTATTCAGTTTGCTAATCATTGTATTTCTGCATTGCCTTAACCCATAACTAATTGGTTTGCATCTCTTTACTGTTTTCTATTAAAACTTAAATTTCCATCTGCCTCTTTCTCTTCTATCTCTAATTAGTACCATATCAGTGGTTTAGGATATCTTACTGCTAAATTCTGTCCTCTATTATGTATTCCAAGAAAATAAAAAAATTAGGAACTTAGTATCATATTCTCCTTCTTGCAACCAGTGCACCCCTAGACATATGTTAAACTTGGGGTATCTCAACTGTAAATCCTTTCCACCGTAAGTGTACCAAAAAAGAATGCATAAAAGGTAATACTATATTATTGCACTTTCCAACGAGTGTGTTGATTGTGAGGGATTGAAAAGCCTAGTGGGTGGTGACTAAGCGGAAGCAAAAATGTGAGAATACTTGGAATAGAGAGAATATATGAATATGTTAATAATAATAATAGATTGTCTCTCTATGTTTCTTGAACGGTATAGAGTGTATAGAGATTCTATATTTATAGAAACATTGGGTTAAACCACTCTTACCTTGAATAGGAAATCAAGATTACTCCTAATAGGAATAGGACTAAGGCTTCCTATTATTCAACACTCCCCTCAAGCTGGAATATCTAGAAGTTCCACGCTTGAATTAAAACAAACACTCCACCTGACTCAAAATTACAAATGAAGATTAAATGCCGCTAGAGGATTATAGCGTTGAATGTTGTCGGAAGACATAGCACTATACACAACCCTTGGAAATGAAGTTGAAAGTATCAAGGATGGATTTGAACATGAACAAGCTCAAGGTAACAAAGTGACACAAACACTCTTGAACAAATGTATAAAAGCCTTCATCAAGAGAAGTAGAGGTGAAATGGAGCAGGAGCAATAAATTGGTACATATGGTCCATAGCAATGAAGATAGCGAAAGCGATAAAGAGAAGCTCCATAGCAATGGAAGAACAAAACATGCGTGGTTCATGGTAATACTCCCCTAGCCCCCATTTCTTGAAACTTTAGAAATAATAAATGGCCTTTGGACATAAAATATTATAGTGCCGATTGCCGAAATTAAACACCCTCAGGGAACAAATAAGGCACACTGAAAATGAAGAAGCAAATACGGTAATACCAAAATTGAACTCCCTCAGGAAAGAAACTTGACAACGGATCCAAAAATCCTTTAAATTTCATAAAAGACCAAAATTTAGCGAAAAAGGGACAATGGAACACCATTGGCGATTCTTAGAACAAGAACCTATGCAAGACAGTTGGAAAAGTTGATTTCACATATCTCACTATGAGAAAGAGTTTTGAAGCAACTAGGCCATCCAAGGAAAATTTTGGGAGGAGTCATCTCTTCAACGAAATCATCACCAAAATATAAGCACAAGAACTAAACACTTGAGGAAGCAAGCTTTAAACAAAGGAATGGTACCATTGTAATGTTTAGTTCATGCAAGAGTGAGGCATCTCCTAGTTTGACTGTACGTATAAAGAAGAAGGAAAAAGAAATAGCCAATGATGCAGACTTGCAGAGAAGTCATCTCTTCAACAAAATCATCACCAAAATATAAGCACAAGAACTAAACACTTGAGGAAGCAAGCTTTAAACAAAGGAATGGTACCATTGTAATGTTTTATATGAAGAGTCATATTTTTAAAGTTTAGGTTTCTTGTATATATACTCTGTTGTACCAACCGTTTGAATCTATCAAATCCAAGTATCTTTCTTCACATGGTAACAAACTAGGCTCCTTTCACCAACAAACCGTTCTTGTGCCGATGCATCTCTGGCTGTTGTTTGAAAAACTAACGCCACAATCTTACTCAGAAGTCAGGACGACGTCACCGTGAAGGGCTATCGCAACAAACTCAACTTTGCCTTAACCCGTATTGAATTGATTGCATTTCATTATGGTGCTATGATTATTAGGGTGTTGTCAATTTCAGTCCACAACTTTCAAAACTAGCAATTTAGTACCGTAACTATTTAATTTTTATCAATTTTAGTCAGTACGGCCAAATTGCTAGCCAATTATTGCCAATTTTTATCCACATCTCACCTGCCTCTATATTAATTCAAACAATGGTTTACAAATTATCTTTCATTTTAACACTGAATTAAAAGATTTCGGCGACAATTGGCCGACAATTTGACGGGGCTGACTAAAATTGATAAAAATTGAAAAGTTAGGGTATTAAATTGTTAGTTTTGAAAGTTGTGGACTCAAATTGACAACACCCCAATAGTCATATGACCAAAAGTGAAATTTACTCTTGAACTTTATTATAACTTACAATTTGCAGTGAAAAATTGGGATATAATTAGTACCATGGTAAACACTGTCCCCATGGCCCCATTAATGTACCCAAAAAAATAAAAAATTAAAAACTTAGTATCATGTTATCCTTCTTGCAACCAGTGATTCCTAGACATATGTTGAACTTGAGGTAACTCAACGGTAAATCCTATCCACCACAAGTGTACCCAAAATGGATGCATAAAAGATTATACCATATTATTGCACTTTCCGATGAGTGCAACCCTAGATGTGTGTTGACCTTATTGAAACAATATTAGTTGATTCTCTTTGTCCGCCTTGAGAAGGGTCACATTCTACTTTGTTTCAAAAAAAGTTGTTTTTAATATGATCATCTCTTACGTTCCAATATAGCAGAATTCTTTAAAAATTAGGCAAGTACCATTTCTTATGTATTTTATTGAATATATACTTATTAGTTATTACTCCAGAATATAAATTTTTATTTTCAAAATTCAATTTGTTAGTATAAAAACATAAGCTTTGTTAAATTGGCTGAGAGAATTGTAAAAGGGGCACAAATGGGATGGTGAGTAATTCATTTTGGATTATTAATAGAAAGAAAAAAAATGTCCGGAGACACATTTTGGAAATGAGAATTCTTAAAGCTTCATTTCCCTAATGTGTTTTTTGGAAGACTTTACTATATTCATCCTATCAAAATCCGCATTAGAGAATGCAGCTTTTAACCCAATTTTTAAACACTTCTGCTCAATTGCCTGAAACCTTTCTATATGAAGTCTTTACGGAGGCAATCATGTTTGTGACAGGTGAGGATTAGGGAGAATGTGTGATGCATTTCATAGGAGATAAGAAGTAAAGCTTTTCATCTAAATCCAACTTCCTTTATGACTATGGAAGAACTTGGCATTTATCAAGTGAACCTTTTTCACTGAAAATATAAGTTTTTTTTTTTTTTTTTCCCACAAGTCATATTTATGAAATGCAGTTTTCTTAAGATTACATTTCTAAGATGCGACATCTTTTAATTTTCTTAGCAACTACAAATGTTATATAGTACTATTATTTTGCTACTGAAAATTGGGTAATACATAATTAGTCTTCATTAAAATTTGCTTATTTTTGACATTTTGTATAAAGTAAATAAAATATGTATAATTTATGAACTTCCCAGTATAGCCATTTCATTGATATTTTGCATCTAACTATGACATTTTACCCTATTTGTTTTATATGTCATTACTCTCTTTTGGGCAAAATAACCAAATGTGTACACTTATGGTTTTTATTCATATTCAGGATTCTAAAAAGCTTCATACTATTAAAGATTACGGAAAAGAGTTGGTAGGGGCTAAAGTCAAAGTCTGGTGGCCCCGGGATAGAAGGTAAGTACTTAAGAAGGGCAAATTGAATGACTGTCTTAGTACCCATTGAAATAGAACGCTTCACTTGTTCCATTATTACCTATTGAGATGGAAAGCATCACTTGTTCCATTGATTACAACATTTGACAATTTCCCTCAGTTGTTAACAACTTGTGCTTTTGAACTTCAAATTCAATTTTATAAATTTGACACCTAAGGTTATAGGTCTGAAAGATGAATCCTTTTGAGATATCGCATTTACATTATTTGAATCCTATGGTAAATATATACAAATTGTTGCATTTAATTTGTAAACATGTAGCTTATGCACTTTTGATTTATTCTTTTAATATGTATTTTTAAAGTTTTGCTTTTTTAAGTCTAAGAAGCGCTGCCAAGGACCTTGTGGTCCAATGGCACCAAGTTGCTCCCTTATATGGGAGGTTGTGGGTTCAAGCCTCAGTGGAGGCGATATTGGCTCTTTGTGCTTCATTAGGTTGAAAAAGTAGCTATGAACAAAAAAAAAAAAAAAGAAGTCTAAGAAGCGCTATTAAGTTGTCTTGTAAATTATGCAAGCAATTCTTGTCATATTTTCTGTTCTTTTCTCTTTACAGGTTTTATGAGGGGGTGATTTCTTCTTTTAACCCTTAGACGGAAAAGCACAAGGTACATTAGCCCAACGGGCAGATATTTCTGTATTTTATGTGTTGCGTATAATTGCCCTTGGGATATACTATTTTCTATCTTCAAAAATAGGATTTTCCAAGATGAAAGGCAAATGCTCTTCCCTAACAATTTGCTTTTCTAGGATAGTGATATTTAGGCTGAGTTTGACGCATCTTGACTACTCATGCTCCATTATGTTGGCAATTATAAACCAACTCCCATTATTCTAATTTCTGCCCAATCCATTTCAAGATATTTCTCCTGTATTTGTTTGTCAATAACGCACTAATCTTTTTACTTAAGAGGCCAAATGTTGAACTACACAAAGCCAAGCCCAGGAGAGCAGGTTTTAAGTAGAGGGCATAGCCTTCTTGTACCTAGATTAACAAGAGCTAGGGAAAAGCCCCAAAGGTCTATAATTATAGTTTAAAGCCTTAAAGCACATTAAGAATGTGGTGGAATCATGTCTTTGTTTCCTCTATTTCAAGAGAGCAATCAGAGCATGCATTGATTTTTCGTCACATTCATGGAAAGATTTTAAACATCTGTATCATGATGTATTGGCTTTATCTCGTATCTTCCTTTAATTTTAATGTGCTAAGTTGCTTTCTGTTACTGTACTATTGTAGGTCATATACACTGATGATGATGTAGAAATCTTGAATCTCAGATGTGAGCGCTGGGAATTGCTTGAAGAGGTTCCAGTCAAAGAAGTGAGTTAAATTCCCATGTTGTACATTATCTAGTTAGCAAGCTATGATTTCTTGAAGAGGTTCCAGTCAAAGAAGTGAGTTAAATTCCCACATTGTATATTGTCTAGTTAGCAAGCTATGATTTTATTGGTTAGGTCAACTGCCTCTTTGTAAACATAACATGGATGCAATTTACAGGGGCTTGTAACTGACTGACTTTGCTTTCTGATGGAGTAAAGAGGAAGAGGAAGGGAGATGAGCACAAAATAAAAGGAAAGGACTGAATGCAATACAACAATACTATTTGGCAACTTCAGTTTTGAAAGTGAGACAGAATTGCAGGATGGGATAATGAATAGTAAGCATGTCAGATAATTGAATCAACTATTGTATCCTTGATGTTATGGTAATTGATAATTGAGTAATTCTAGGTATTCTTTCTAAAAGTTATCCTCCTAATTTTTCCTCTTGATGTGGCAACATTTAATTGAATTATTTAGTACTTAATTAAATTTGTGTAGAGTGAGTGGTTTGTATCATTGCAGCTGCCCATTAGTATTGTTCGCTCCAAAAGGCCAGAGGATTATGCAAATTTGAAATGCCAACTGAAGTCAACTCACATCATCTTTGGACTTTCCTTCCCAGTGAAAGTCCCCAGATTAAACATGTAGCTTATGCACTTTTGATTTATTCTTTTAATATGTATTTTTAAAGTTTTGCTTTTTTAAGTCTAAGAAGTGATATTAAGTTGTCTTGTAAATTATGCAAGCAATTCTTGTCATATTTTCTGTTCACTGTTCTTTTCTTTACAGGTTTAATGAGCGAGTGATTTCTTCTTTTGACCCTAACACGAAAAAGCATAAGGTGCATAACCCCAACGTGCAGATATTTCAGTAGTTTATGTGTTGCATAAAATTCCCTCTATTGCCCTCTGAATATCCTACTTTCTATCTTCTTAAACAGGATTTTCCAAGATGAAAGGCAAGGGCCATTCCCTAACAATTTGCTTTTCAAGAATACTGATATTTAGGCTGACTTTGACCCATGTTGACTACTCTCATGCTCCATTATGTTGGCAATTATAAACCCAGTATCTAAGGGAGTTTTGGGTTTCAAGCAAACCCAATGTTTTCTTCTTTTCCTTTTCCAACTATTATTCTTTGTCCATTTATCCTTATGTTGTCTTGTCCGTGACGGGAGAACATAACATCTTGTATATTTGAAATTATGAATTTATCTGCACCCGTTCTACCCTATAATAATACAAAAATAGAAGTATTTAATACTTTATTTGTTCAAAACTTAGGCCAGGTTGCAAACAATTTCAGTATTTATTTATTTATTTATTTATTCTATCTACCTGAGCATTCTAACATATATCATATATGTGCATCTATGTTGAAAAAGTATTGTCTTTTGGTGCTCAGGTCATTTTCCATCATATTATAGCATTGCTTGAAAAGTTATATTACATTGATAGTAACTGCTATAGTAAAGCTCCGAGAGTTATTTAAGCCGTTGCGAAGTGCAGGTTGTGTGTGATGGCGTGATGCTATTGGATTTTTACTGGGTTAGCTGTTAACGTTTTCCAACTATTCCTCAAAATCATCAGGTATCTCTCCACGGGAAACCTTTAATTGTAATATATATTGCATAATAATTGTTTGTTCTTATTGTTGTTTCAACGTTGGCCATATTAGCTCTTGGTAAGGGTTATATATGCACATAAGCTTTTACGTAATATGACACATTGTTGTCCAACTATGATTTTCTTCAGATTTTATACTGATCTTTTAAAACACTTTTTATTACTTGTAGTTAACTTTTTTAATGTAATATAGAGCGGTAGCTACACAGTTGTTCGTATTATATACTCCGTAGCATATAATTTTGATATTTTCACCAAGTCAGTTTCATTCCTTGGATACTTACAGACTAATAGAATATTCTGCTACATTGTACATTTGTGCTCATCAGTATAGAATTGGCCCTTCACTTTTGATTAAGCCTCAAACATACTAATGCGGTATTAAGATACATGGTAGACATCATGTCTCAGCTCATTGAAGAAAGAGATGAGGTCTTACTAGATTTTTAAGTGTCCATTCTTGATAGCCTCACCTGAAAATCTAGTGAAGACTTCATCTCTTTCTTTTATGAGCTGAGACATGATGTCTTCCATGTATCTTAATACAACATTTGTATGTTTGGGGCTTGATCAAAAGTAAAGTGTTAATTCTATTGACTCATTAAAGAGTAAAAATGTACACTTGGTAAAAATATCAAAAGATCACCAAAATTATATGCTATATAAACAAGTATATGAAACCTATATGTTTAGCATACTTGCCTCATTAACAACTAGAAAAAATTGTGTAGCAACCACTCTAGATTACATCAGAAAATTTAATTACAAGTAATAAATGTTTTGAATGATCAGTATAAAATGTGAAGAAAACTATAGTTGGACAACAATGTGTCATATTACATAAAAGCTTATGTGCATATATAACGCTTACCAGGAGCTAATATGGCCAACATTGAAACAAACACTATATATATATATATATATATATATATATATATATATATATATATATATATATATATATATATATATATATGAGAACATGTGTTTAGGTGAGAACATATCATGTGCATCCATCTAATATTTTTTAATGGTCTAGATTAGATTAAGTGTGTGTGATGAACAAATCCATCTAATATTTTTTAATGGTCTAGATTAGATTAAGTGTGTGTGATGAACAATTTTAAATAGTCCTCGCAAGTGCACCGAGTCATTGTAGAGATAGTGTGCTTTAGCAAGGATCGATCCCACGGGAAATTGATACAAAGCAATTTAACAGCTTGAAATTAAATTAACTTAACAATTTTAAAGTGTTCAAATAACGATCAAATTAAATACAAAATGATTGAATCACAACTCAAGAAAGTAACAACGGATTGCAATACAAAATTATGGGATAAAGGATAAAACATACGGATTAGTTGATGAAATTAAAGGAAATATGTAGGGGAATAAAGGAGGGAAGAAAGCTAATCACAAAGAGAAAATGAGACTTGCAGCAAGGAATTATAAAGTCTTAATCTTTAACATTCTGGAATGCCTCACAAAAGTAATAAAGCCAAATGAAATTCACGACTGCAACAAGCATAGAATAAAGAATAATAAGATGAGAGGTAGCACTCTGAATTGTAGACTATTGCAATTTTGCCGCTGTTGAGAAACCTGCTATGCCGGAATTAATTGGCTGCGCCTAAAATTCTGCCGACATCGGGATTCTCCATAGCCGCCACCGGAACCTGCGAACGCCTCCGGAATTGCTCCGGGGTGAATTGATATCAAGCCTCCTTCCATTGCCCTCTATTTATATTGCCTCAGACTCAACCTCTGTTCCGCACTTCCGCTACTCATTCGGATCGCCGGAGAAATTGATATGCGAAATATGATTCTGCGCCTTTTATCTCGTAGGAATTTGACTAGCTAACAAAATCTATTAAATAATAATAATAATAATAATAATAATAATAATAATAATAAACTTATTAAATTGGGTTAGGAAATTATTGGACTAACAAATTTATTAACAAAATCAACTTAATAACAAAAACAACTCTAAAAATTAACAATATTTATGAAAACTACTTATAGCAATAATAAATAAAATTAGATATAAAATTAATTAACTTTTGCAAATTAATTATAAAAAGATTATTAAAAACTACAATAAAAATAATGTTTATCAGTGTACGAATGCGCATTAAATGTGTGCAAACGCGATTTAGTGTGTTTGCACACAATTTGAATTAATTTGGTCTAATCCACTTTTTCAAACTAGTCTAAACGGATTAAGGCTCTCAATTCAATAGATTATTAATATTATTTTATAGCGAAAATGATTATTTTAGTCTCAATTAGGGGAGGGAAATTAAAATACTTTAATAATTATATATGGATAAAAGTCATAAAACAAATTAGTTTAAATTTTAAATTAAACAGGTCAAATTCGAGATCAAAATTGAGCTCAAATTCGAGCCTGAAGTCGAGCTCGAGTTCAGGCTCGAATTCGAGCTCGAGCTCGAGCAGCTCGACAATTGCCGAGCTCGAGCTCGAGCATCAGTTCACGAGCTCGAGCAGTGGTATCATTAATGAGCACGAGCATGAGCCTACCCAGGCTCGGGCTCGGCTCGACTCGTTTACACCCCTACTCTTAATTGTAATATAATAGACAACTCAGTTACATAATTATATTTGTAGTGCTATTTAATTATTGAATTGTCCATTTGGAGGCCCTTGTACACATGATTGAGCTTTTTTTTTTTTTTTTTGTAAATTTACCAATTAGACTTACTACAAATTTCCTCAACACAATTTTCTTTTTTTTTTTTTCTTTTTTCAATTTCAAGTTTTAACATGTCAAAAGTCATTGGCAAGTTTGTTAAGCATGATGATCGATTTGTTGGGGCTCCATGGTTAACTTTTTATCATATTCAGGTCTCGATTGCGGTAGACAAGCCATTGAGGAGGGGTATGAAGCTACTTAAAAGAGACAAAACTACATGTTGGGTTTCTTTTAAATATGAATGACTCCACAAATTTTGTTTCTTTTGTGGACTCATGGGGCATGTCCATACTTTTTGCTTGAAGGCCCGGGAAAGTCGAGTGCCGGCGGACAATTTCCCGTATGGAGCTGAGTTGAGGGCGGGGGGTAGTCGGGGTGCTGCAAGAGGGGTGGGCGAGAGTTGGCTTATACCGGTTGGGGGGAGACCGTTGCCGATGCCGGTGTCTGAGCCGGAAGGTGACGAGGGTGTTGGAGGGAAGATGGCGGAATGCCGTAGGGGTGGTAGGGGTTCGGGTAGTGTCACGCCGGGGGGTGGTGTTGTGGTGGCAACCGGGAAGCGCCGCAGGCAGGGGCAACAAGAGTGTGTTGAATCGGAGGATGGGGATGTGGCAATGAACGATGTTTCAAAAAACTTGTGTATGGCGGGAGCTGCTGTTCAGCCCCGCCCGTCCTCATGAGTACGCTGAGTTGGAACTGTCGTGGCTTGGGCAATCCACGAACAGTTCGACAGGTGGTGGACATTGTGTCCCGTAAGAAGCCTGAGTTTGTATTTCTAATGGAGACTATGGTGGTACGGATACATGCAGAAAGGCTCCGTGTCACACTTGGATATGAGGGGTTGTTTTATGTGGATAATGACGGGTTGAGTGGTGGTATGGCTCTGTTTTGGAGGAAGAATAATTCGGCATCATTGTTGAGTTATTCTACGAATCATGTAGATGTGGAGGTAAGGGCTCAGAACGGGAAACAATGGCGAATGACTTGCTTTTATGGACATTCTGATCGTGGTAGGATATGAGAGTCCTGGGATTTGTTACAGAGTTTAAAGGCTAGATCCTTGTTGCCCTGGGTGGTTATAGGGGATCTTAATAATCTCCTGTTCCAGCACGAGAAGAGAGGGGGGAATCCATACCCGAATCATCTCTTACGAGGCTTTGGAGAGACCCTAGATGGTTGTGGTTTAATGCAGTTACCTATGAGGGGCCATCAGTTTACTTGGGAAAAAAGTAAAGGGACGGAGAATTGGATTGAGGAAAGACTCGATAAGGTTTTTGCAACAACTGATTGGTGTGGGCTAAACGACAATGCGGAAGTGGAAAATATTATAGCCCGGCCCTCGGATCACTCGGCTCTCTTCCTTAGTATAGACGCGCCATGCGTACGTGGGGGAAGGGTTGCGAGGGGCTTTAGGTTTGAGATGGCATGGCTTCAGGATGAGGGGTGTAGGGAGGTGGTGGCAGAGGCATGGGGAGGGGGAGGGTTGAGGGGTTGCTGAATTGTCAGCAGCGGTGTGGGGAGAGGCTTATGAAGTGGGGTGGTGAGAGCTTTCATAAGTTTGGGGAGCGTATAGGGCGGTTGAAGAAGAGACAGGGAATTATCAGGAATATGAGGGACCCGGCTGCACTAGCCGAGTTTCACCAGATTGATGTGCTCTTAGCCCAGCTGGAGGCGCAGGAGGATGTGTTCTGGAGACAGAGAGCGAAGCAACATTGGCTTCGTGGTGCGGATGCGAATACGAGATTCTATCACAGGTATGCTTCTGCTCGTAAAAAAAAATACTGTGAATAGAATTTTGAATAATGATGGCATATGGGTGGAGGGGAATGATATGTGCTCGGTTATACTTGACTATTTTCGACAAATTTATACAACTGAAAGTACTGTCTATGATGATGCTTTGTTTGATAATTTTGTGCCGCGAGTAACTGATGCTCAGAATGAATATTTATTGCGTCCATTTGGACCAGAAGATGTGAAAGAGGCAATAGATTCCATGTATCCGGACAAGGCTCCTGGCCCGGATGGGATGAATCCAGGTTTCTATCAGCACTTTTGGGATGTAGTAGGGGGGATGTGTCTGAGTTTATAATTACCTGCTTGAATACAGGCAATCTCCCTGAAGGTGTTAATGATACTAATATTGTTTTAATCCCCAAGAAGAATGTACCGGAAAGGGTGGCTGATATGAGGCTGATTGCTCTCAGTAATGTTATATACAGGGTAATGGCCAAGATGATAACGAATAGAATGAAACCATTTATGGGGGATCTAATATCGGAGTCCCAGAGTGCGTTTATTCCAGGGCGCCTGATCACGGATAATATCCTAGTTGCAGCGGAGGTGGGTCATTATTTGAATAGGAAACAGTCTGGTCTAACAGGATGGAGTGCCCTAAAGCTTGACATGTCGAAGGCGTACGACAGGATAGAATGGTCGTTCTTACAAAGAATGCTGTGTGCTATTGGATTTAATCAACAGTGGGTGAATCTAATTATGCATTGTGTCACAACTGTGAGGTATACGATTATGGTCAATGGAGTCGCTGGTGGACAGATAACACCAACCCGCGAGCTCAGACAAGGGGATCCTCTATCTCCCTATTTGTTTATCATATGTGCAGAGGGTTTTTCCATGCTATTACAGAGAGCACAAATGAATGGAGCAATACATGGTTGTAGGGTGGCGAGAGGTGCACCCCCGTTTCCCATCTATTTTTCGCAGATGATAGCCTGCTGTTTTTCAAAGCTAATATGGAGGAGGCAGGTGTAATCAAACAATGCTTGCGCCAGTATGAAAAGTTGTCTGGTCAGAAATTCAATTATGACAAATCTAATATATGTTTTAGCAGGAATACTCAAGAAGGAATAAGGAGGGAGGTGGCGGCGTGTTTAGGGGTCAACCAGGCGGAGAATTTTGGAAAATATTTGGGTCTCCCATCATTCGTAGGCAGAAATAAGAGAGCTGTTTTTTCCTATGTAGAGGACAAGATCAGACAAAGAATTGGTTCGTGGAGTAAAAAGTTGCTTACTCGGGCTGGTAAGGAAGTACTCTTAAAAAGTGTGGCTCAATCTATGCCAACCTTTTCTATGAGTGTTTTTTTGTTACCTGAGACAGTGTGCACATCTATTGAGAGAACCATGAATAGATATTGGTGGGGGTCAGGGCCGGATAGGAAAATACATTGGAAAAGCTTGGGATAAGTTATGTATCCCCAAGAAGTATGGGGATTGGGATTTAAAGATTTACGAGCTTTTAATTTGGCTATGTTGGGAAAACAGGTATGGCGTTCTCTCATAAATCCCAATACTTTAGCAACAAAAATATACAAGGCCAGGTATTATCTGAATACTTCCTTCGTTGATGCTACTATAGGGAATTGCCCAAGTTTTTGCTGGAGGAGTATAATGGCTGCGCATGGAATGGTTTGTTCAGGGGTGAGAAGGCGAATATGGAATGGTGAAAAAACATTAATATGGGGTCATCCCTGGTTACCAGATAATCCCAGTCCGTTGGTCCAGACAGTAATGCCTCAGGAGTTGCGACACGCCCATGTGGCAGGATTGGTTGACCAGCAAACTAATACCTGGGACCCTCATATTCTGGCTGATTTATTTATTCCTGAGGATGTGGCACGGATTTCTATGATTCCTGTTAGCCCTGACTATGAGGATACATGGTATTGAAAGGGAGAGATGAATGGAATATATTCGGTTAAAAATGCCTATAGACAGATTAAAGGGGATTATGAGCATAACACAGGTGATTTTGATAAATGGGTTACTTTGTGGAAACTAAAGATACCACCCAAATGGAAAACCTTTTTGTGGAGAGCAGTTTGTGATATCCTCCCTACTACTGATAATCTAATATGGAGGAGGGGTTGAGATTGAGCCGAATTGCCCAATGTGTCGTGGGACGCAAGAAAACGCCATGCATGCGTTAATATTGTGTGATTATTCTAGATTAGTATGGGAATTGTCGGGATTGCCTGTTACCAATATATTTTCTGATTCATTGTCAACATGGCTTATGGGGGTTTTTAATGTCTTGACAGAGGAACAGTGTGGTCTAGCTGCAGCTATTCTATACAATATTTGGAGTGCCCGAAATATTGCGGTATGGGAACATGCCCTCCCAGGACCGAGTCACACATGGCGCCGGGCGGTGGCAGCCATGCAGGCCTATCGCCGGTCATGCCCCACGGCGCCCGTACCACTGCCCACCGCGGCAACCGTAGCCGGTCCCAGCAGCGTCCCACGTTGTTACGTCGATGCGGGGTACAGACCACATACTGGGGAGGCGACTTATGGAGCAGTACTCATCTCACACCATGGCGGTTTTATTGCAGCAACAAGTGGAAAGCTCTCCGGGGTTCTCTCGGCTACTATGGCCGAAGCGCTCGCTTGCAAGGAGGCACTATCTTGGCTTTAAAATCGGGATATTACGGAGGTGGACATCTTAACAGATTGCTTGGAATTTCGGAATTATCTTCACTCAGGCCGTGCGGCTAACTACTCCTACCTTGGGATCATTATCGACCAATGTAGGACAGCTATATCGCTATTTGCAAAATGTCACTAGTACAAAATTGCAGATAGACAACCATTGTAAAAGACAATCATTTTTATTAGGAATAGTTGCCTATTACAAAACAAGTCCTATTTTAAGGCAACCATTCTATTAGAAATGGTTGCCTATTATAAATCAATTGTTTTTTAAATAAATACAAAATACAATGGGCAATCATTACAGCTAACAATGGTGGCGGATTATTGATCACTTATTTACAAAATTGCCACCGTGAATTTTTGGGCTAAGATTAGGCAACCATTCTTTCAACAATGGTGGCCTATGGTCAATCTTCTATGTTCAATTTTGTACTAGTGTGTTCTTTAAGTTATGTTTCTAGAAATTTAAATTTACATGCCCATACTTTAGCTTCGTTAGCTTTCGATCAGGAGCAATCTATGTACTGGGACTCTGTCCCTCCTGACTCTATCATTCAGTTCATTCATTAATATACAACATTATAAACCTTCAAAAAAAAAAAGTTTTAACATGTCATTCTTATTCTTTTTTTTTTTTTTTTTTTTTTTAATATCAAGAATCTTCAATAACGCTCGGATTATCTTCACAACACACAAACATTTATATCAATCCACCTAAACATCTCACAATACTCTTTCATTAACAAATACAAAATTTGGAGAAATTTGTATTAATCACTTCTCAAAATTTGAATAATGCAAAAGATAGGGTAACAGAGGTACTCACATTAGATAAAATAAACACTTTCTTTTTGTGGAAATGCTCGGAAACATTTACCTAAAGTGACATAATTTTAAGACATCCTAATTGATAGCTGCACATCCTTACATCTATACCGAAATTCTTAATACATTTCAAAAGACATACAATTTGAAACTTGGGACATCTTTTAATCAATTAAACTTTGAACATATACTTGTAACTTTCCTAAAAGATGAATGTTCGAATTTTCAGAATAAAAATTACCTCAATAATGGTAGATAAAGGAATACAATATATGACTATTGGGATAGTGATGGAAGAAAAAAATAATCTAAAAAATTTACATCATTGTCCTTTTAATGTGTCGATTATTATTACAAACTATCGTTAGGTTTGAACAAATATTTGACATGAGAGACTAAAAATGCTATAAAAAAAACAATAAGGGACTAAAGAGGGTTACCATTATAAATAAGGGACTAAGTTGTCCATTATGCAACAATTTACAGATTAAAAAAATACTATTTCCATTATTTCTTTGTAATATTTAATGAAATTAATTTAGAAAAAATATAATGCTCCGAAAGTTGTGTCTGAGTGGAATTAGCATGATTCTGCTACTCTTTGGCTTGAGCTGTTGAGCCTATTATACATACTTTTCTTAGTATGATTTATCTCTCACGTGTGATTTGTCACTTATTACATAAAAAATAAATTTACTCAATATATATTCTCGAATAGTAATTATGATTTCCTTCTTAATTACCTAATTTAAAAAACATACAAATAATACTCAAAAGTCAAAGACCTTGTGGTCAAGTGGTATTGACTTGTTGGATTATGAACAAATATTACATGTAACATGCAAATGCCTCCACTAAGACTTGAACATATCACATTTCACATAGGGAGAAACATGGTACTATTGAAGGGAGAAACATGGTACTATTGAATTACAAGGTCCTTGGTTAACAAGGTACTTTTACTTAAAGTATAATTACAACTTTTAATTATGACAAAATTTATATTTTATTTAAAAATAATGTACAACTTGAAAAGCATAAAAAAAAATAGACATAATTGAGTAATATAACTTTCATCGGCTCTTATAAGATAGTTATTATATTTGGGAGAAGATAGTTATTATATTATTTCACAAATAATTTAATATGGAGAAAATGCTTTTTACCTCTCATAAATTCTTTCATAATATGACTTATAATTGATGATAGAGAAAAAAATAAGTGTGTGAGACCATTTCGTTATGAGACGTGAAACACTTTATTGGAAGGAGAAAAGTTTGAATGTGAATAACACAACTCTTAATTTTTTCTCAGCTTTATTGTTAATGACAATCTGAGATATATGATAAGCAACATTATGGAGATTGGAGAGATAGTGAATTCTATAAATTATCTCAGCTTATCGTCACTTGTAGTAGGATGAAACAAAAAGGAGATTTTGGGATTCCTTAAGAACAAAGTTCTCATCAAGTATATGTGGTCTAATGGTACCCGGGTTGGACTTCCATTTGGACTATTATTTTTAATAATCCAAAAACATATTTAAAATTGAACAAAAAATGTCAATTTTAAAAAAATTGAGAGAACAAATATGATTGTATGAATAATTCAAGAGGAAAAATACTATAACAAGGTGGAAAAGTGTAATTTTTCCTATATTTTATAGAGACATTCCAGGCCATCTCCAAGGCCCTTCGCCTCCAAAGACAAAAATTCAAAAACCCTCTGAAGAGATTTGGCGACAATTGGCAGTTGATTCTTCAGAGCGCGACTTAGAAGCGCATATGGATTTTGTTTGGTATGGAATGGAATTAATCACGCAAAAAGCAGAAGAATCCAGACAGGATTACACGGATTCCAAACTCAACATTGTACAACCACGCAAAAATGAGCAGGAATCCATACACAAACCGTTCGTTACGTTCTTTATCAACTCCAATTCAGCATTTCTTTATCGGCTTTGTCAACTCCAATTCAGCATTTCTTTATCCGCTTTGTCAACTCCAATTCAGAATTTCTTTATCCGGATTTACATTTGCTGGATTGGGTGTCTGTGGGTCCTCTTTTCGAGTGAAGTACAATTTGGGTTCTTTAGTTCTAGGGTTTTCAGTCTTGATTGAGGGGAGAACTCTGTTTGCTGAGAATGATGGCTTCTCCTGCTGCTGCTGCACCTCTTCCATCACAAAAGGAGCTTGAGGAGATGCTCATTGAGTCTGGAATTGAGCTCTCTACACCTCCTCCATCCACTGGCGAGCTTCTCAGCCTCCTTGAAGTAAAATTCTTTCCCTTTTCTTTTGCATATAAAGGTTCAATTATGCTTGGATTGGTTTTCATTGATGGGATTTGTTCACCAGGCAAATGATTATAAAATTTTAGGGTCTCTTTTCCTGGCTGAAAGGATCAATTCTTATGTTGTTGTTGTTCTGTCTACGTTTTATTTAGAAATGTTTATGCTTTCATCTCTAGTTTATTCATATATGTTTTTAGGAACTGACATGTTGAATTACACACACACACTCAAAACTACAGTCCTCATCTGGACATTATATGTTTACTACTGTTGTTTTAACTCTTCTGTTGCATTGCATTTTCTTTTAGAAAGCTGAATCAGAACTGAAGAGCATAGGGCAAGACCCTTCAGTGTCGATGAGAAATGTACTTGAGCCAATTAAAAAAGCGCTGATTGAAACGAAACTTCTGAGACATTCTGATAAAATCATTGAGGTTTCTGTTGCATCTTGGATCTGTGAAATTATGAGAATATCTGCACCCGTTCTACCCTATGATAATACAGAAATGGAGGTATTTAATACTTTTTATATGTTCAAAACTTAGGCCGGGTTGCAAACAATTTTAGTATTTATTTATTTATTTATTATTTCTTTCTACTTGAGCAGTCTAACATATATCATATATGTGCATCTATGTTTAAAAAATATCATCTTTTGGTTCTCAGGTCGTTTTCCATCAGATTATAGCATCCCTTGAAAAGTTATATTTCATTGATAGTAACTACTATAGTAAGGCTCTGAGAGTTCTTGAAGCGGTTGCGAAGTACAGGTTGTGTGTGATGCTATTGGATTTTGACTATGTGTTAGCTGTTAACGTTTTCCAACTGTTTCTCAAAATCATCAGGTATTTTCTAGTTGTTCATATCATATAGCGTTACACACTATAGTATAATATTCTCCTATATTGTACATTTGTACTCTTTAATGAGTCTATGGAATTGACCCTTCACTTTCTATCAAGCTTCAACCATACCAATGCTGTGTTAAGATACATGGTAGACATCATGTCTCAGCTCATAGAAGAAAGAGATGAAGTCTCACTAGATTTTCAAGTTTCCATTCTTGATAGCCTCAGAAAGGAAACTCTGGTAATAATCACTATGCAAATATTGATGCTATCTCCAAACATTGTTTTCAATTATTTGATTAACTAGGTATGTTTTTATCTAGGCTACTGCACCTTGTTCATCGATATTGGGAAGCGAAGTCTTGGAAAAGTGTGCTGCCAAATTGAAGCCTTGTCTTTTAGAATTAATGACAAATATGAACATGAATTTGGATGATTATTCTAAAGTACTTGGATCAATATTGCATGAAGTTCCTGAGGGAGAAAACATGGTATCTATGTGTTTGCGTATTTTTCATTAAACTTGTTGACTTTCTACTGTTGTATTTCCTTTGAAGATCAGAAGATGTTTATAGATTAAGATAGTTTGGGTGTGTTCAGCGTATGCTCTTGGATAGAATGAGCAGTTGGAATCTGTAGAAGGCTAGAGGCTTGGTGAAGGGTGTAGACATTAAGAAAGACGTACTATTGCAAGAAGCTGATGTAGGCATGTAGCATTAATGACAATGAAATGGAGAAACAGAATCCATATAACTGAACTTAACTGGGCTAGGATTGGTTGAGTTGGTAGTGAAGGTTTGGTAGTGAAGAGATGCATTAATTTTAGGGAAAATTGCAATTTTGGTCCTTCAGTTATAACAACGGTACAAACTTAGTCCCTGAGTTACATGCGTGACCATCTTTAACCCCTAAGTTATGCACGAAGTGGCGATTTTAGTCCCTAAGGGACTTTCTACCACCAATTTGTCACTTACTAAAGTGGCTGATTTGGTCCTTCAAGGACTCAAATTGCCACTCCATGCATCACTTAGGGGTTAAAGATGGTCACGCATCTAACTCAGGGACTAAGTCTGTACCACAAGTATAACTGGAGGACCAAAAATGCAATTTTCCCTTAATTTTAAAATCATAGAACCATTTATCCTTAAAGAAGAAGTCTTTAATACTGTCTAGATTTAAGTCATGGGCATCTGATCTGCTTGTTTTATGCTGTCACTTGCCATTCTACATTGAGATATGATGAATATGATATTCTTCCGTGTTTGTGGGAGGAGGGGGTTTCCTTCTAATGGATAACAATCTAATTTTTCATTTTTTCGTGAATGATCAGGTGGAAAATGCTGGTTCTGTACCACCTGTAGAAGGAACATCTGCTCTTCAACTTCCTCAGGTACCACTACTGGATGCCACTCAAACAATGAATAACAATAACAATAACCTGGAACTTGATGGGTCATTGAAGGCATCTTTTGGGATGAACGAAAGCAAACGCTCTGATGAAGAACCTACTATCAAGAAGGAACAAGAGAAGAAATCTTGGAGCTCATTGGACATTAATGCAACTTCAATTGTGTTAACTTTGCCAGCTGTAACTGGAAAGGAGTCTGTGACTAAGCCTGATGTGTTAGCCCCCAGCAGCACAAAAAGTCCTTGCAAAAGGGGCCAACCAAAGAAGAATCAGACAGATCTCACCGTGCAAAAGAGATATGAAGGGACTAGGTCTGCCCAGAGAAAACTTAAAGAAAAGGTACTACTGTAATGGTGCTTGCAGATTCTCTAGATTTCTGGTTAGAGTAATCTTTGTGATTCTATCTATTCAGTTTGCTAATCATTATATTTCTACATTGCCTTAACCCATAACTAATTGGTTTGCATCTCTTTATTGAGTTCTATTAAAACATAAATTTCCATCTGCCTCTTTCTGTTCTATCTCTAATTAGTACCATATTAGTGGTTTAGGATATCTTACTGCTAAATTCTGTCCTCTAATTAGTACCATATTAGTGGTGTTTGGCTGCACAATGGAAAACTGTCTTTATGTATTTGGTTCATTTTCCAGAGAATGAGCAAGAAAACATACAATAGATGTGACTTCATGTATAAACCCAAAAAAAAAAAAAAATTAATTTTTTTAATAACATTGAACTGGTTTCCTTGCCGGAAACTAGACCAGAGACTGGTTTGATTTCCGGCAAGGAAACCAATCGCCGGAAACCAGATTAGTCAAGGAAACCAATCTGGTTTCCGGTATCTGGTTTTCCAAGTCGGGAACCAAACTGGTTTCCGACTTGGAAACCCAGAATTTGGATTTCCATGTCAGAAACCAATCCAAATTGGTTTCCGACTTGGAAATCCAGAACTAGATGATTCCAATTCGGAAAATAGTTTCCGATGTCGAGAAGTGATGCGATGAAGAAGCCTGAAGCGGAAAATGACTTCCCCTAAAAAAAAGGAGAAGTCATTTTCCATAAAAATGACTCTATTTTCCATTGACCCAATTTCATTTTCCTTTGACTTTAGTGTTTTCCTACTTACCAAACACTAGAAATCATTTTCCGGGTTTCCAAACACACCCTTAATGTATTCCAAGAAAATAAAAAAATTAGGAACTTAGTATCATATTCTCCTTCTTGCAACCAGTGCACCCCTAGACATATGTTGAACTTGGGGTATCTCAGCATTAAATCCTTTCCACCGTAAGTGTACCAAAAAAGAATGCATAATTGGTAATACTATATTATTGCACTTTCTAACGAGTGTGTTGATTGTGAGGGATTGAAAAGCCTAGTGGGTGGTGTCTAAGCGGAAACAAAATATGTGAGAATACTTGGAATAGAGAGAATATATGATTATGTTAATAATAATAGATTGTCTCTCTATGTTTCTTGAACGGTATAGAGTGTATAGAGATTCTATATTTATAGAAACATTGGGTTAAACCACTCCTACCTTGAATAGGAAATCAAGATTACTCCTAATAGGAATAGGACTAAGGCTTCCTATTATTCAACACTCCCCTCAAGCTGGAATATCTAGAAGTTCCACGCTTGAATTAAAACAAACACTCCACCTAACTCAAAATTACAAATGAAGATTAAATGCTGCTAGAGGATAATAGTGTTGAATGTCGTCGGAAGACATGGCACTATACACAACCCTTGGAAATGAAGTTGAAAGCATCAAGGATGGATTTGAACATGAACAAGCTCAAGCTAACAAAGTGACACAAACACTCTTGAACAAATGTAAAAAAGCCTTCATCAAGAGTAGAGGTGAAATGGAGCAGGAGCAATAAATGGGTACATATGGTCCCTAGCAATGAAGATAGCAAAAGCGATAAAGAGACGCCCCATAGCAATGAAAGAACAAAACATGCGTGGTTCATGGTAATACTCCCCTAGCCACCCTTTCTTGAAACTTGAGAAATAATAAATGGCCTTTGGACATAAAATATTATAGTGCCGATTGCCGAAATTAAACACCCTCAGGGAACAAATAAGGCACACTGAAAATGAAGAAGCAAATACGGTAATACCAAAATTGAACTCCCTTAGGAAAGAAACTTGACAACGGATCCAAAAATCCTTTAAATTTCATAAAAGACCAAAATTTAGAGAAAAAGGGACAATGGAACACCATTGGCGATTCTTAGAACAAGAACCTATGCAAGATAGTTGGAAAAGTTGATTTCACATATCTCACTATGAGAAAGAGATTTGAAGCAACTAGGCCTTCCAAGGGAAATCATGGGAGGAGTTCATGCAAGAGTGAGGTATCTCCTAGTTTGACTGTACGTATAAAGAAGAAGGAAAAAGAAATAGCCAATGATGCAGACTTGCAGAGAAGTCATCTCTTCAACGAAATCATCACCAAAATATAAGCACAAGAACTAAACACTTGAGGAAGCAAGCTTTAAACAAAGGAATGGTACCATTGTAATGTTTTATATGAAGAGTCATATTTTTAAAGTTTAGGTTTCTTACTTGTATATATACTCTGTTGTACCAACCATTTGAATCTATCAAATCCAAGTATCTTTCTTCACATGGTAACAAACTAGGCTCCTTTCACCAACAAACCGTTCTTGTCTCGATGCATCTCTGGCTGTTGTTTGAAAAACTAACGCCACAATCTTACTCAGAAGTCAGGACGACGTTACCATGAAGGGCTATCGCAACAAACTCAACTTTGCCTTAACCCGTATTGAATTGATTGCATTTCATTATGGTCCTATGATTATTAGGGTGTTGTCAATTTCAGTCCACAACTTTCAAAACTAGCAATTTAGTACCGTAACTATTTAATTTTTATCAATTTTAGTCAGTACGGCCAAATTGCTAGCCAATTATCGCCAATTTTTATCCACATCTCACCTGCCTCTATATTAATTCAAACAATGGTTTACAAATTATCTTTCATTTTAACACTGAATTAAAAGATTTCGGCGACAATTGGCCGACAATTTGACAGGGCTGACTAAAATTGATAAAAATTGAAAAGTTAGGGTATTAAATTGTTAGTTTTGAAAGTTGTGGACTCAAATTGACAACACCCCAATAGTCATATGACCAAAAGTGAAATTTACTCTTGAACTTTATTATAACTTACAATTTGCAGTGAAAAATTGGGATATAATTAGTACCATGGTAAACACT
Organism: Ipomoea nil; assembly: GCF_001879475.1. Lineage (NCBI taxonomy): Eukaryota > Viridiplantae > Streptophyta > Magnoliopsida > Solanales > Convolvulaceae > Ipomoea > Ipomoea nil. Next base: position 2,365,177 of record NW_017619497.1, on the reverse strand, counting down.
GTCCCCCATGGCCCCATTAATGTACCCAAAAAAATTAAAAATTAAAAACTTAGTATCATGTTATCCTTCTTGCAACCAGTGACTCCTAGACATATGTTGAACTTGAGGTAACTCAACGGTAAATCCTATCCACCACAAGTGTACCCAAAATGGATGCATAAAAGATTATACCATATTATTGCACTTTCCGATGAGTGCAACCCTAGATGTGTGTTGACCTTATTGAAACAATATTAGTTGATTCTCTTTGTCCGCCTTGAGAAGGGTCACATTCTACTTTGTTTCAAAAAAAGTTTTTTTTAATATGATCATCTCTTATGTTCCAATATAGCATAGTTCTTTAAAAATTAGGCAAGTACCATTTCTTATGTATTTTATTGAATATATACATATTAGTTATTACTCCAGAATATAAATTTTTATTTTCAAAATTCAATTTATTAGTATAAAAACATAAGCTTGGTTAAATTGGCTGATAGAATTGTAAAAGGGGCACAAATGGGATGGTGAGTAATTCATTTTAGATTATTAATAGAAAGAAAAAAAATGTCCGGAGACACATTTTGGAAATGAGAATTCTTAAAGCTTCATTTCCCTAATGTGTCTTTTGGAAGACTTTACTATATTCATCCTATCAAAATCCGCATTAGAGAATGCATCTTTTAACCCCATTTTTAAACACTTCTGCTCAATTGCCTGAAATCTTTCTATATGAAGTCTTTACGGAGGCAATCATGCTTGTGACGGTGAGGATTAGGGAGAATGTCTGATGCATTTCATAGGAGATAAGAAGTAAAGTTTTTCATCTAAATCCAACTTCCTTTATGACTATGGAAGAACTTGGCATTTATCAAGTGAACCTTTTTCACTGAAAATATAAGTTTTTTTTTTTTTTTTTTTTCCCACAAGTCATACTTATGAAATGCAGTTTTCTTAAAATTACATTTCTAAGATGCGACATCTTTTAATTTTCTTAGCAACTACAAATGTTATATAGTACTATTATTTTGCTATTGAAAATTGGGTAATACATAATTAGTCTTCATTAAAATTTGCTTATTTTTGACATTTTGTATAAAGTAAATAAAATATGTATAATTTATGAACTTCCCAGTATAGCCATTTCATTGATATTTTACATCTAACTATGACATTTTACCCTATTTGTTTTATATGTCATTACTCTCTTTTGGGCAAAATAACCAAATGTGTACACTTATGGTTTTTATTCATATTCAGGATTCTAAAAAGCTTCATACTATTAAAGATTACGGAAAAGAGTTGGTAGGGGCTAAAGTCAAAGTCTGGTGGCCCCGGGATAGAAGGTAAGTACTTAAGAAGGGCAAATTGAATGACTGTCTTAGTACCCATTGAAATAGAACGCTTCACTTGTTCCATTATTACCTATTGAGATGGAAAGCATCACTTGTTCCATTGATTACAACATTTGACAATTTCCCTTGGTTGTTAACAGCTTGTGCTTTTGAACTTCAAATTCAATTTTATAAATTTGACACTTAAGGTTATAGGTCTGAAAGATGAATCCTTTTGAGATATCGCATTTACATTATTTGAATCCTATGGTAAATATATACAAATTGTTGCATTTAATTTGTAAACATGTAGCTTATGCACTTTTGATTTATTCTTTTAATATGTATTTTTAAAGTTTTGCTTTTTTAAGTCTAAGAAGCGCTGCCAAGGACCTTGTGGTCCAATGGCACCAAGTTGCTCCCTTATATGGGAGGTTGTGGGTTCGACCTTCAGTGGAGGCGATTAGGTTGAAAAAGTAGCTATGAACAGAATAAAAAAAAAAAGTCTAAGAAGTGCTATTAAGTTGTTTAGTAAATTATGCTTCTCTTTACAGGTTTTATGAGGGGGTGATTTCTTCTTTTAACCCTAAGACGGAAAAGCACAAGGTACATAAGCCCAACGGGCAGATATTTCTGTATTTTATGTATTGCATATAATTGCCCGGGCAGATATTTCTGTATTTTATGTATTGCATATAATTGCCCTTTGGATATACTATTTTCTATCTTCAAAAATAGGATTTTCCAAGATAAAGGGCAAATGCTCTTCCCTAACAATTTGCTTTTCTAGGATAGTGATATTTAGGCTGAGTTTGACTCATCTTGACTACTCATGCTCCATTATGTTGGCAATTATAAACCAACTCCCATTATTCTAATTTCTGCCCAATCCATTTTGAGATATTTCTCCTGTATTTGTTTGTCAATAACGCACTAATCTTTTTACTTAGAGCCCAAATGTTGAACTACACAAAGCCAAGCCCAGGAGAGCAGGTTTTAAGTAGAGGGCATAGCCTTCTTGTACCTAGATTAACAAGAGCTAGGGAAAAGCCCCAAAGGTCTATAATTATAGTTTAAAGCCTTAAAGCACATTAAAAATGTGGTGGAATCATGTCTTTGTTTCCTCTATTTCAAGAGAGCAATCAGAGCATGCATTGATTCTTCATTACATTGATGGAAAGATTTTAAACATCTGTATCATGATGTATTGGCTTTATCTCGTATCTTCCTTTAATTTTAATGTGCTAAGTTGCTTTCTGTTACTGTACTGTTGTAGGTCATATACACTGATGATGATGTAGAAATCTTGAATCTCAGATGTGAGCGCTGGGAATTGCTTGAAGAGGTTCCAGTCAAAGAAGTGAGTTAAATTCCTACGATGTACATTATCTAGTTAGCAAGCTATGATTTGTTGAAGAGGTTCCAGTCAAAGAAGTGTGTTAAATTCCCACATTGTATATTATCTAGTTAGCAAGCTATGATTTTATTGGTTAGCCAACTGCCTCTTTGTAACATAACATGGATGCAATTTACAGGGGCGTGTAACTGGCTGACTTTGCTTTCTGATGGAGTAAAGAGGAAGAGGAAGGGAGATGAGGACGAAGTCATTTTACTTTAAAAAAAAAAATCATTTTCAATTGCCGTTAGTTACGTAAATATATGTTCATAATTTTATAATTTCACATTCTGAATGTATAGTTATGAAGTTATGGATGTGTAGTTATGCAATTCTGAATGTATAGTTATGTAGTTATGGATGTGTAGTTATGCAATTCTGAATGTATAGTTATGAAGTTATGCAATTCTGAACAGTTATGAAGTTAATGGATGTAGTTATGCAATTCTGAATGTATATTTATGAAGTTATGGATGTGTAATAAAAAAAATAATTGGTGGAGTTAAACGGTGTCACTAACGGCACCGTTACTCCACAATAGTGAAACCACGTCGTTTGCAACCGTGTGCACCATGCATGGTGCACACGGTTGCACAGCATAACAATTGTTCTTCAGCAAATTATACCGTGCACCAAGGTGCACCTTAAAAGTTTATGTGTATTATGTTAAAAGTTTATGTGTATTATTATATACTAGTATTTGCGCCCGTGCGATGCACGGAATGGATTTGTAATATATTAAAAATATTTGGATCGATATATAATTATTTAAATTAGAACATCAAATATTATATAATGCAATTGAAGGAATTGTTTGGATCATTTATGTGTTTTTATGTTATCATTGCTTGAATTTGAGCAAATAATTGCTCAAATTAGTAGTTAATGTGTAGATGTACACATGCGGTGTTGTAACTTATGAGATTTTATTTATCATTGTTCAGTATTTTTATAAATTAGGCAAATGTGCTCGCTATATAGCAACTCAGTTATAAGAATGAATTGATATCCTAATTCATTTGCATGAAAAATATATTTTTTGTCTAGATATATAGCAATTTTGCCATTTAAAAAATATAATATCACCGATTATGTTTACACATTATTGAAACCTCTTTGTAGACAATATTGGTGGTTGCAACACAATATTGTCCATTTTCGCCTAGAGATAACACCTTCAGCCCATCAGGATGGGTGACTCGGGTGAAAATATATAATGGTAGAATATCAGTAATTAGTGATCCTTTCATATTTTCAGTCAATTAGTAATATCATATTCATTTTCAGCTAATTATTCTTTTTTTTTTTCAATCAAGTAGTCAATTACAATATTAGATTCAGTGATATTTTTACCTAATTTTCATTCCATTTTTAATTGATGATGTAGAATATTTTTATTGAAATATTTCCGTTCTATTTTTTATTTACCTTTACTATTGTTTAAAATATGCATTTACTATTGACGATGTAGAATATTATTATTGAAATATTTTCGTCGAATTTTTAATTAAAATGCAATGATCTGAGATTTTTTTTTCATTTTAGTCAATTATGGATCATTTTTTATTTGCAGTCAATTATTAATATTCATTTTCTTTTATATTTTTAGTCAATTAGTAATATTAGATTCATTTTTAGGCAATTACTTCTTTTATTTTCAGCCAATTACTATTTTTTTTTTTATTTTCAGTCAATTAGTCAATTATAATATGAGATGTAGTGATATTTTTACCTAAATTTTGAACCATTTTTAATTGATGATGTAGAATATTTTTATTGAAATATTTCCGTTCCATTTTAATTTTCATTCCATTTTTAGTTTACCTTTACTATTGTTTAAAATATGTCTTTTCTAATTTTTTTTTTCATTTTTAATTTTCAGTCGATTAATAATATTCATATATTTTTCCAATTTACATAATTTTTGTTCCATTTTAAATTGATCATGATGTAGAGTATTATTGTGAAATATTTATGTTCCTTTTTTTAATTTACATTTACTATTTACTATTGTTTGGACGGGAAAGCAAGTAAATAGAATTTTGTTTTTAATTATAGTATAGGTATATAGATATAAATTTATTAAATTATCTTATTATAAGTAGCGGAAAATTAGTTACATAAATTAGTGAATTAGTTATAAGTTATATAAATTAAAATTGACAAAATCAGAACTATATTCATGTGCTGCCTCTATAAGAGATGTTAATTATGTTCCCATGGCCTCAATGACTCCAAACTCAGCTGATCATTCATCTCTACCAAGACAATAATCTTCGTATTAATATGAATAATGTCCATTTTTTTCCATTTAGCAGGAAAATTTCTAGAAGTTACTCAGGGTATGCTTTCTATGCTATAACAAATATTTATCATGGCCCTGTTTGGTAAAAAATTGGATTATAGGCCAATTTTGGCTTATTTAACCACTATTAATTATTTATTTAGTTAAAATATCAATATAAATGTTTGGTTAATTAGTTTTTTTGCAACTCCAAAAGGCTAAAATTTAAAAAGCTATCCCAAACAACTTTTTCAATTAGCTTTTTTCATAAAAGAAATTATACCAAACACCTATCAATTAACAGCTAATTTACCAAACACTTTTCTACAATCAGCTAATATTATCAACTTTTATACCCTCCAATTAACACAATCAGCTAACAGCTAACAACCATTTACCAAACAGGTCCATATCTTTTTTTTTAGTGAACTATATTTATCATATCTTAATAGGTTGTGTTCATTTTCCTTTTATTTGTCATCTTGTTGGTCAGTAATTGCATTTATTTTGTGTGAATTTTCGTTTTTGTAAAAGCACAAGTGCTAATGTTGTGGCTATTTGAAGCTTGGAGAGAAATGAGACATCTTTCTAAAGAAATGAATAACTGGAGAAATAGAAAAACTGAAAAAATACCAGGACTATGTGGTCTAATGGTATCCGGGTTGGACTTCCAATTGGAAGATTATGAGTTCAAGCCTCAGTGGAGGCGTTATTGGTTCTTTGTGTTTCAGTAGGTTGAGAAAGTATATGAACAGATACTACAATGTAATAGAGCCAGTAACTCTCAAAAACTGAAAAAATGAAATATTTGTAATAGAAAAACTAAAAAAATAGAAAATTATTTGAAAAGAGGTATAAGTACCTAGATTTTAAATATCATTAAATTATTAGAATAGTAAGTATGAGAAATTTACCTGGGAGTCGTGGAATAAACACTCGAGTGTCTGCTGGTTGACCGTGGAGTGTTGATATTTCTCGGACAAATAACGCATCAAGCGGAGCCATGGAATAAGCACTCGAGTGTCTGTTGGTTGACCGCGGAGTGTTGATATTCTTTGAGAAATTTACCTGGGAGTCGTGGAATAAACACTCGAGTGTCTGCTGGTTGACCGTGGAGTGTTGATATTTCTCGGACAAATAACGCATCAAGCGGAGCCATGGAATAAGCACTCGAGTGTCTGTTGGTTGACCGCGGAGTGTTGATATTCTTTGGACAAACAAAAACGCATCAAGGAAAGTATATGTACTGTAATTTTAATTTGAATTATTAATAATTGATTCTATTTCATTTTTTTAAGCAAAATCATCCTTAAAGATTAATAGTAAAATAAAGCTAACTTATTAATAACCGATTCTATTACATTATTTTAAGCAGAATTTTTCTTAAAGATTAATAATAAAATAAGGCTAAATTATTAATAACCAATTCTATTCTATTTTTTTTTATGCAAAATCTTCCTTAAAAGTTTAATAGTAAATATCTTAATGATTATTTTCATTATACTGCTTATTGATTCTTTTTCATTTTTTCAGAGTATAGAAACATTCACATGGCTAACATTTCCTTCCATTATTTTCCATATTTTCATATTATTATTAATTTTCTTCCCAATTTTATTATTAATTGTTTGGGCATACCACTTCCTTCCATTCTTTTTCATTTTTTCATATTATTATTAACTGTTTAGGTGAGAACTTGTAAAGGATGATTTGTTTTTATTAATTAATATAGAATATAGACATCTATATATATATATATATATATATATATATATATATATATATATATATATATATATATATAAAACTAAAATCCTCCTTCCCAAATTTTCCCCCCAAAACTTAGGAACATTTATGTAATTTTTAATTTTTTAATTTAATTAATTATCAAAATATTTTATATTTTATATATTATTCATTTACCTAAATTAGGTAAATATATTCTTCAAATATAAATTAGGTATCTATATATAATTTTTTGGTAAGCAATTTTTTTTTTAAAAGAAACCTAAAAGAATGATGGCAATTACTCATGTAGGGCAGGCAACATCTACGTATATACTGCATTTCTGTTCAATCATAATAAATACTTGATGTTAAGAATTAGCAGAAAATAAATTAGGAAAAAAAAATTAGCAGCCAAAGTTGGTCTCAAAAGCGCTTTACCAAATGTAATTGGTAATTGGTATTGGTAATTGGTAATAAAATAAAAATCATAATTGTTACCCTTAATCATATCTAAACACCTATATATACATCACATTCTCTTCAATACAAACAGTATCGAGTTACAAAGAACGAAAGGGAATATTCTATAGCAATAGTGTAGAAAACAGGGAGCTTCGAGAATAGGAGGAATAAGACTCATATTCTCCGCGTGAGGTATGGCCGTCGAAGCTTCCATATCCAAAAGAGTTGTTACACTACACTTGCACATTTGGTAAATCTCTGTATCCTTTTTTAATTGTTTTTTTTATAAAGAATAGAAAATCATACCATTGGTGAAATTTAAAATCTATCTACATATATTATATAAACTATGAATATATTGATCATATATATAAGCTAATCCAGGGGGTATATCTGCAGGTTCATTTGCATGAGAGGGGACATCATTGAATGAGTTTGAATTATTAATATTTCTTTTTTCTGATGTGATGGCTCTTCCAGCACCAATAGAAGTAACACAAGGATTTGGAGCCATGGCAATGTGTTGAGGACAGGAGTAGTGCTCTTTGACAAAAGCCTAAAGCAGCAGCATATGAATATGATAGAGATTTAATTATTTTTTATTTGATAAAGATTATTCTCTAACCAAACAATTGGTAATATTTACGATATTGAACCAACCTTCATATTTTTGGTCAAATGAGTACACATGATGGAATATATGTTCATTGCATGGAATCTTAATATTAATTGAGTTGCCAAATCGTATATTGCATAAGAATTATTTTACCATAATATGAATTGTAACCAATTTAATAAATCTAAATATTAAAAAGTAGGTATGGTAATCTTATGTATGTTAATATTATTTCATATGGACGTAATACCATAATATGATTTATAACCAATTTAAGAAATCTATATTGATAACCAATTCAAGTATGTATGTATGGTAATCGTATGCATGGTATTAAAAATAATAATTACATATGGTATTATGTATATTAATATTAGATATGGTATTCTACATAATCAGTTAAAAATGGAATATAATGAAAATTAGGTATACTGAAAAAATAATTGAATATTAATAATTGACTGAAAATGAAAAATGAAAAAAGAACATAAATTAGGTTAGTTGAAAAAGGAAATGAATATTTATAATTGACTAGAAATAAAAAATGATCCATAATTGACTAAAATGGAAAACGAAAATGGTCATATTATTGTATTTTAATTTTGCACAATAATATTACACAATATAATACATACAATCATAATTATGTTATAAATCTTTCACAATTTTAAAAATGGAACGAAAATATTTCAATAATAATATTTTACATAATCAAGTAAACGTAAATTAAAAATGAAAATGAAATATTTAAATAATAATATTCTACATCATCAATAGTAAAGGCATATTTTAAACAATAATAAAGTTAAATTAAAAATGCAACAAAAATTAAAAATGGAACGAAAATATTTCAATAATAATATTCTACATTATCAATTAAAAATGGAACAAAAATTGGGTAAAAATATTACTACATCTGATATTCTAATTGACTAATTAACTAATTGACTGAAAATAAAAAAGAATAATTGACTGAAAATGAAAATGATATTACTAATTAACTGAAAATATAAAATGAAATGAATATTAATAGTTGACTGCAAATAAAAAAAATGATCTATAATTAACTAATATGAAAATAAATAAATGGTTAGATCATTGCATTTTAATTAAAAATTGATAGAAACTAAAATTGGACGGAAATATTTCAATAATAATATTCTACATCATAAATAATAAAGGTATTTTTTTTTTGAATGCTACTGACTCTATTATATTGTAGTATCTGTTTAAATATACATTCTCAACCTAATGAAGCACTGAGAGTCAACAACGCCTCCAATAAGGCTTGATCTCATGACCTCCCACATGGAAGAGGTCACTAATTGTCATCTGAGCACAATGTGCTTATTTCAACCTAATAAAGATATATTTTAAACAATAATAAAGTTAAATTAAAATTGCAACGGAAATATTTCAATAATTATATTATACATAATCAATTAAAACTCCGGGTTGGACTTCCATTTGGAAGATTGTAAGTTCGAGCCTCAGTAGAGGCGTTATTAGCTCTTTGTGTTTCAGTAGGTTGAGAAAGTATATGAACAGATACTACAATGTAATAGAGCTAGTAGCATTCAAAAAAAAAATTAAAACTCGAATGAAAATTAGGTAAAAATATCATTGCATATGATATTTTAATTGACTAATTGATTAAAAATAAAAATGAATAATTAACTGAAAATGAATATGATATTACTAACTAGCTTAAAATATAAAAGAATCCCTAATTGACTAACATTCTACCATTATATATTTTCACCCGAGTCACCCATCATGATGGACTGAAGGTGTTAGCTATAGACGATGATGGACAAGATTGTATTGCTACTACCAATGTCGTCTACAAAGAGGTTTCAATAATGTGTACATACAATCGTTGATATTTTTTTTAATGACAAATTTGCTATATATCTAGACAAAAAAAAAAAAATCTTCCATACAAATGAATTAAGATAGTAATTCATTCCTATAACTGAGTTGCTTGAGAATCAACACATTTGCCTAATTTATAAAAAAATATATATATATTAAACAATGATAAATAAAATCTCTAAAATTACAACACCGCATGCGTACATCTACACATTAGCTATTAATTTGAGCAATCATTTGCTCAAATTTAAGCAATGATAACATCAAAACACATAAATAATCCAAACCATATGTTCAATTGCACTATATAATATTTGATGTTCTAATTTAAATAATTATATATTGATCCAAATATTCTTAATATATTACAACAAATCCATTTTGTGTATCGTACGAGTGAAAATACTATTATTCTAATAATTTTTCTTTCCTTCTTTCGTGTAATTACTATGCTAATGTATTTAAATATTGAAAGAGAATTCTATAAAAAGGATCCTTAATTCACTAAAATTCTATATTCTATATTATTATTTTAAAAAATTCTCATTTCTTACTTTCCCGCCCAAACAAAAAAAAAAATAAAAAAAATAAAATTACCAATTAATAATACTAATAATAATTAGTAAAAAAGTTAGTAGTAAAATAGAAAAAAAAAATCCTTAATTTACAAAAAATATAAAAGAAAACGGAATTCACTAATTAATTAATACTAACAATAATCAGTAAAAAAAAAGATCCTTAATTCACTAAAAAAAAATATATAAACAGAATTTACTGATTATGACTAATAATAATTGGTAAAATAAGAAAATAAAAAATGAGTCTTAATTCAATGAAAATGGAAAAAAGAAACGGAAGGGTATGAAAAAAAGGGTTATAATAAGGATAACAGTATAAAAAATTAAAAAAAAAAACTACCAAAAATTAAAATAATAAAAAAAGTTTCTTAATTCACGAGAAATAGAAAAGGAAACGGAATTCACTGATTAATTAATACTAATAATAATCGTTAAAAATTAGCAATAAAATATGAGAAAAAAAGGATTTTATTAACGGAATTCACTGATTAATACTAATAATAATCAGTAAAATTAAAAATAAAAAAAAAAGATTCTTAATTCATTGAAAATGAAAAAAAAAAAAAGAAATGAAAGATTGTTAAAAAAAATGGGGGGGGGGGGGGGGGGGTCATAATAAGAATAACAGTAAAAAAAAAAAAAAAAATCCTACCAAACAATTTGAAAAAAAAAAGATCCATAATTTACGAACAATAGAAAAGGAAATAAAATTCACTGAATAATTAATATTAATAATAAGTAAAATTAAAAGTTAGCATTAAAATAGAAAAATATAAAAGGATTCTTAATTCACTAAAAATAGAAAAAGAAACTGATTAATACTAATAATAATCAATTAAATAGGGAAAAAAAAAACTTATTTTCTCAACCTAATGAAACACCCAAAGTCAACAACACCTTCACTGAGGCTCAATCTCATGACTTCGCACATGAGAGAGATCACTACATGCCATCCGAGCACAAAAGTGCTTGGCAACAAACATTAGGTTAATTGAAAAAGGAAATGAATATTAATAATTGTTTGAAAATAAAAAAGATTCATAATTGACTAAAATAGAAAAAAATGGTTAGATCATTGCATTTTTATTTTTCACAATAATATTACACAGTATAATAGATCAAATCACAAGTATGTCATAAATCTTCACAATTTTAAACAATAGAATGAAAATATTTCAATAATAATATTCTACACCATCAAGTAAAGGTAAATTAAAAATGAAAAGCAAATACTTCAATAATAATATTCTACATCATCAATAATAAAGACATATTTTAAACAATAGTAAAAGTAAATTAAAAATGTAACAAAAATTTAAAATGAAATGAAAATATTTCAATAATAATATTCTAAATCATCAATTAAAAATGAAACGAAAATTGGGTAAAAATATCATTGCATTTGATATTTTAGTTCGCTAATTGATTAATTGACTAAAAATAAAAAAGAAATAATTGGCTGAAAATGAATATGATATTACTAATGGACTAAAAATATAAAAGGAAATGAATATTAATAATTAACTGCAAATAAAATATTATCCATAATTTACTAATATGAAAAAAAAAATGGTTAGATCATTGCATTTTAATTAAAAATAGAAGGGAAACTAAAATTGAATGCCAATATTTCAATAATAATATTCTACATCATAAATAGTAAATGCATATTTTAAACAATAGTTAAAGTAAATTACAAATGGAACATGAATATTTCAATAATAATATTATACATCATCAATTAAAAATGGAACAAAAATTAGGTAAATATATCACTGCATATGATATTCTAATTGACTAAAAATAAAAAAGAATAATTGGCTGAAAATGAATCTGATATTACTAATTCATTTAAAATATAAAAGGATCGCTAATTGACTAATATTATACCATTATATATTTTCACCGAGTCACCCATCCTGATCGATTGAAGGTGTTAGCCCTAGACGATGATGGACAAGATTGTGTTGCTACTACCAATGCCGTCTACAAAGAGGTTTCAATAATGTGTAAATAAAATCGTTGATATTATGTTTTTTTAAATGACAAAATTTCTATATATATAGACAAAAAATATCCTCCATACAAATGAATTAAGATAGTAATTCATTCATATAACTGAGTTGCTAGAGAACGAACACATTTGTGTAATTTATAAAAAAAATAGTAAATAATGATAAATAAAATCTCCAAAGTTTCAACACTGCATGCATATATCTACACATTAGCTATTAATTTGAGCAATTATTTGCTTAAATTCAAACAATGATAATATAAAAACACATAAATGATCCAACCTGTATATTTAATTGCACTATATAATATTTGATGTTCTAATTTAAATAATTATATATCGTTCTAAATAATCTTAATATATTACAACAAATTTATTCCGTGCATCGCACAGGCGCAAATACTAGTAGATTAATATAGAATATAGATTACCAATTAAAATTAGGTTTTTTTTTATTATATTTGAACAATAATATTACCAATTATATTATTATTATTATTATTATTATTATTATTATTATTATTATTATTATTATTGATCCCATAATTACGAAAAAAAAAATACACTTTCGGCCTATACAGTGAGGAATTATTTTATGGTCTTCATAAATGTCAAAACCGGCAACATGAGAAGAAAATAACTTAACAAATCAAAACTCATAAGTCTGATTAATTCAATAATCAACGCAAAGAACTAAGAAGAAATATAATAATAGTCAATTGGTGTATTAAAGGCGGTTTCGGCAATATCTTGTCATGTATATCACGACAAAAACTTAATCACTCCTCATTCTCCAATCACCCGTGAGTCACACATTATATTGTGTGGCATTTTAAATTCTTGACCAATGACAGTATAGCAAAAAAATGAAGAGAGAGATTAGAGGAGTCAGCATCCCTTTAAACGGGCAGAAGTAGGCACCACTCAAAGCGAGATTCACATGAGGCTGCCTTTCATCAATGATAATGAAACTTCAATAGAAGCAAAAAATGAGTATATAAAATTGGACTTGGAGTAGCCGTAGAGATATTCAGAATAAATTGTAATCTACTCATATGAAATGAATAACTTTTCGTTGAAAAAAATATTAAGTTTGGACAATACAACACAGAAAAACGTATTGTATCTAATCCAATGAAACTACTTGGATCCTCCATCGCTGAAGTAGTGAAAGCCGCGAACTCCTCCATATCGATGAATCTGTCGCCGTCTGTATCAACCTCCAACATTATGCCTCCAACATTATGCGCTTAACATTTATAGAGGATTTAGATTTGTAACTTTATTTGATTGAGAATAGGCTGATTTTATGAAAATATGTATATGGATAATTTTTAATTATTACTATATTTAATTATTTAATTATTTTTTGACTACCACACTAAGGAAATAATGTAATTGAATGTAATTAAATAAGGTTAGATTTTAACTAGAAGGGTGAAAGAGTAATTGTAATATGGTGTTTAATTTTGGTTATAATTAAAATACAATCTTACCATAATATTAGGGATCATATCAATAGTAAGAATTAATTATATTTTGTGTTCAAAGATTCAAACATAGTATCAGTGCTGTAATCTAAATTCTATAGATCTTGAGAATGGCGTCTAAAATCGCAGGTAAGTGCGTCTTTAATTTTAATTTAGGTAAATACTACGTAGGTGTGTGCATTTTTGTGTAACGGCGTGTGCAAATTCGTAGACGATACGTTGTTTTAGAGTAGGGTTTGTGCATTTATGGTGTTAGGCGTGTGTTTTTTGAAAAAAAAATATTTTGGTTCTAAAAAATTTCGTAGGTTCTTGTGTGTGCAATTGTGGTGAACGCGTGTGCAATTTGCTGGCAAGGGGACTCTTCCACATGTTTTTTTTTTTTTTACGATGGTGTGTGCAGTTATGTGGTAAGGTGTTTGCAAATTGTTTATAATGGTATGACCCATAACATTGAAACAGAATGTTATCAGATCACTGGATATGCATACAACAATTTATGTAGAGATCTCTATCTTAGCAGTAAACGAATGTGGTAAACATATGAATTGACATTTGCTAATCATGTTCCTCATATGCCTATGTCGTGATTAGGGTGTGTGCATTTATGGTGATTGGCGTGTTTTTTTTTTTTAAATAAATTTATTTTGGTTCTACAAAATTTCGTATGTTCTTGTATGTGCAATTGTGGCGAACGGCATGTGCAATTTGCTGACAAGGGGACTCTTCCTCATGGTGTTGTTTTATTTTTTTGTTTATTGAGGGTGGTGTGTGCAGTTATGTGGAAAGAAGTTTGCAAATTGTTTGTAATGGTACTTTGTAACATGTAGGCAACGATTTATTTTACAAGTGAGTTGTTCATTTATGGGGAATGGCGTGTCCTCTTTTTTCAATGGAACATTGTATCATATCGACTGACAAGAATATAAAATGGTGGTGTAAGCATGTATGACATATGACGTGTGCATTTTTACGTTGGTGTGTTTTTTTATTTTTTTTAAATTTAGTATGTAGTGGGTTTGCAATTGGTAGGTCTTTGTGTGTGCTATTTGGGGGGTTTTGCGTGTGTAAGTGTTTTTTTTTTTTTTTGGAAGTGGTTGGTGTGTCCAGTTATGTGGTATGGCGTGTGTGTTAGAACAACATTAGGCATGTGCGTTAGAATAGTTGGGCTTGTGCATTACACTGTACCGTCATTTGTAAACAGTAAACAAAAGGAAAAATATTACATTTACTATATATCAACATTTTTGAGTTTACATCGGTGTGGGTGTGTGCGTTTGTCTTACATGGCGTGTGCATATTCCGTTGTATGGCATGTGCTAGTTAATGAGCCGCGGATTTTAGCATGCCGTTGTTATTTTATTTTTTTTATTTGTCTTTAATGAAATAAAAAATTGTTATTTGGTGTGGGCGTGTATTCATGCAGCTGTGGACACACCCAACAACTTCAGCGCATTTTTTAAAACAGATAGAATGTGCATTTGACAGTGCTATAATTGGTGCTATACCGCCTTCTTGTCCAATAGCAAT
The DNA here is from genome assembly GCF_001879475.1 of Ipomoea nil. Classification (NCBI taxonomy): domain Eukaryota; kingdom Viridiplantae; phylum Streptophyta; class Magnoliopsida; order Solanales; family Convolvulaceae; genus Ipomoea; species Ipomoea nil. The sequence goes on along the minus strand of NW_017619497.1, from coordinate 2,349,894 downwards.
ACTATTACAAGAACAACATTGCATAAAACATTAATTCTGAACGTACACAAGATAAACTGTACCAGAAGGCATTAACGACTAAAAGCTATACCGAAGTGATCTTCTCAAACTTCCACAAGAACATTAACAATTGATTTGTGTTTTCCGTTTGAAAAACATGAAAAGCAATAATAAAAAAAAATTCCAGCCACATACAAGGGTTTGTGCGAACTGTGCAAAACCTACATTCTGTTCACTGACTACATTCATTTTTTTAAAAAAAAAATTAACGGAATTCACACTTTGAAATTTATTAATTAAAAAACAGAAATTAAGACCAAAGGGTCACCCTAAATACAAAGTCAGCAACCCAACAGTTCAAAATGAGTTACTCTTAACATTATAGTATTACTTGATCACCAACCCAAAAATGCATAATGAATGCAAAATGAGTTACTGTAACATTATAGTATTACTCCAGAAACATGTCATATCAATAATAGCAAGCCACATAACTTCATACCTCCATAGTCCTTATTTTCAACATCCAAATAAGAATCTAGGAGCACCCACCGAACTCCTTTTAATTCTGGAAAGAAAAAGGAAAAAAATTTAGAGAATCCAAGAACAATAAGATGCAAGAGAGTATGTCCTCAAACAGTACCTTTCAATTTGTAAGAGAGTTCCTCTAACACAAGAGCCCCGAATGCACAATAATGTTATCAAATTATCAACTCAAACACTGAATTCGATTATCAAATTAAGAAGCTACAAACATTCTAAAGCAAGCAAATTAAGATATGCAGGCAAATCAAATGTTAATTAACAAATGCAATTTAGTATGTGAACATGAAAAATACTAAGAGTTTGATATTACTATTTCTTTGAACTCCTTCAGAAGAAGAAAAAACAAACTACCAATCCCGAAACTGAACTTCGCACTACACACCCCCCCCCCCCTCCCCGAAAAACAAAACAAGCTAACCCCCTGTGCCCAACCAAAACAACACCGCACCACACAAACCCGACAACCCCCCTACACCGCCGGTAACCCAATGTGAACAATCCCCGTCCCCGCCACACCGAAAACCCCAACCCCAACAAACCACACCGAAAACCCCAACCCCAACCCCAACAAACCACACCTACCCCGTCGGAAAACCATACCAAAAAACAAGAACCCCCAACCCTAACAAACACACCTAAAATGGCAAAAAACAACACCGCACAAAAAAAAAAAAAAAAAAAAAAAAAAATCACCCCTAAGATTATCTAGCCGAAAAACGCAAATCAAAACCATTAAAAAAAAAGGGAGGAAAAACTTACCTTGCACACCATCAGAAGACGATGGCTTCCGCCTCTATGGCCACCGGAGCGAAGAGTCTGCCATGGAACATTCGAATCGCATGTACACACCGTAGGGAGAGAGAGATCGGCTGCTATGTCTTATGTGGAGTGAAGGAGTAGAAAACTAAATTAATGGAAGGTAGCGTGAAGATACCAAGAATATCTCAGTATTCAATGGAAATTAATTAATAAATAAACAAAATTACTAAACAGTCCCACCACTATTTTTTTCCAGCGGAAATCACTTTAAAAAAACCTCAAATCTGACCCGTTAAAATAAAACAATGGATGATTAAGATCTAACCTCACGATCTCACCTAATTAGTGTGACCTCACTGGATTCAAAATCTATATATATATATATATATATATATATATATATATATATATATATATATATATATATATATATATATATATATATTAAAGTAATTCTAATAATGCTATATTTATTTGTAACTATATATTAATTATATTTAAATACATTACCATAATAATTACACAAAAGAAGGAAAGAAAAATTATGAGAATAATTACCTTTAATAAAAATTAGAAAATTATATTAAAAATAATCTATATATTAAGTTAAGTATAACTTATTTTGTGCCAATAATATTATACATTAAGTATAAAAATATATATGTATATAAATTACAATAATAATTACACCGAAAAATGTGACAATACATAATTATTAGAAAATAATATTAATAATTAATAATTAATTATTAAGGCAATCATTATTGATTTTGTACTAATAATATTTTACATTAAGTATATATATACACCACACAATGAGTAGTAATTAGCCCAAGTGAACATACTCACTTTACTGAACACCACACAATATATTGTTTTCTCAAAATTTCATTATTTCTCCACAAATAAATACTCTCTCCACAAAAATACAATTTTCTCCAGAATGTATAATTTTCTTCAAATACATTTTTCTCAAAAATACAATTTCCTTCAAAATACAATTTTCTCCACATGATTTGTCCAAAATATAATTATAATCCATGATCCAGTAGTAATACAAATTTCACCATACATCACACCAAAAATTTACCAAGCCAGGTTTTCACACAGGGCTCTACGTCAAAGCCCATTCTCGATAGCTCGAGAATCACTACTCACAACATTCCCATTTATCGATAAATGTACATGTGTTCACATGAATAGCATATATCACATATAATATCAATACATATAATATCCATACATACAATACTCCGTGAAAAATGATAGTTTTAATGAACATGAAATCTTGCCATCGAAGTCAAAACTTTATCAACACTTGATAGCATCTTAGTCACCATAAAAGAGATCCTGTTAATCAAACAATTCTAATATAATTACTAACACTAATATTATTATAATTATTCAATAATTTGGAATCATTATCATCTACTAATCACCTCCTGACCATCCAAGAATTACCTCTGCCTCAACATAATCATAATATATATCATCATCGCTTCAACAACACCATTTCGCCATTTCCATCATCAACTCATTATTGTTATAAAATCATCATCATCATCATCAGTAAGCCATTATGATCATGTTAACCAACATATTATATTATTAACCATTATCCTAAGCTTACCATAATCATCTTCAATTTTCAGTCAGCAACCCCATCTCTACGCCATTTCTTTCTTCATTCTTACGCCAAAACCAACAACACCGCCGGCCACCAATCACTACCGGAAAAGCTCGGCCGCGAGAGAGAAGTTCTGGAAGTTATATATATATATATATATATATATATATATATATATATATATATATAGAGGTACGTATAACAATAGAGAGGTGAAAATTGGTGGTGGTGGCTGACTGGGTTTCGTCTGGTATTTATAGCTATAAAGAGAGACGTGAGAGGTGGAGAGACACAAGAGATATAATAGCTAATGATGAGAGTATTGTAAAATTAGGTAATTAGGAATATGGAAATAAATATGAGTGTATGGTATGATTAGAAAAATGTAACAAAACATTAACGGATACCTAAAATAAAAAAATAAAAACGTGTAGAGATATTAGGATTATTGTTACGCGTGTACATACATATATTTGATTTGGAATTGTGTGTACCAAGGCTCAATATAATAAAATGGGTTAGGAAGATATTGTCAAACTTGTAGCTTAAAGAATATAATATAAATTAGGCAAAATAATTTATTTATTTAAGTAGAAAATATTAATTTGTATTTATAGGTAGAAAATACTAATTCAAAAGAAAGAATAATAATTTATTTATTTAAGGTAATAACATTATTATTATTATTATTATTATTATTATTATTATTATTATTATTATTATTATTATAGAAATACCCCTAAGTTTTGGGGGGAAAACTTGGCTAGGAGGATTTTACTTTTATATATATAGATATAGATATAGATATAGATTATGTTAGATCAGATTATGTGTATTATGTTAGAAGTTTATGTGTATTCTACTATACAATTATGTACATACGAAACAGAATAACCTGAAACCAGATGGGTTGTTTGTGTCTTTTTCATAAAACACGGTATCTATGTGTTTGTGTATTTTTCATAAAACTTGCTGACTTCCTCCTGTGGCGTTTCCTTTTAAGATGTTTATAGATTAAGATCATTTGGGCGTGTTCAGCATGCATATGCTCGGCCACGGATAGAATGAGCAGTTGGAAGTTATAGAAGTTAGGTGATGGGAGTAGACATTAAGAAAGACATACTATTGCAAGAAGTTATGACTGATGTAGCATTAATGGGAATTAAATGGAAAAACAGAATCCATATAACTGAACTTAACTAGGTTAGGATTGGTTGAGTTTAGTTGAGTAGATGTTCTCAAAATTTCTTATGTAGTTTATTGAATATAGTTTTTTTATTTGAAAAATTCAATTTATTGGTATAAAAAACATAAGCTTGGTTAAAATGTTAAATTGACTCTGAGAATTGTAAATGGGGCACAAATGGGATGGAGAGTAATTCTTTTTGGATTATTAATAGAAAGAAAAAAAAAATGTCTGAAGCCACACATTTTGGAAATGAGAATTCATTAACGATTCATTTCTCTAATGTATCTTTTGGAAGACTTTACTATATTTGTCCTACCAAAATCCGTATATAGAGAATTCAGCTTTTAACCCTTTCTTTTTACACTTCTGCTCAATTTCCTGATATCCTTCTATATGAAGTCTTTACGGAGGCAATCACGTTGGTGACAGGTGATAATGAGAATGTCTGATGCATTTCATAGGAGATAAGAAGTAAAGCTTTTCATCTAAATCCAGCTTCCTTTATGACTTTGGAAGAACTTGGCATTTATCAAGTGAAGAAACTTTTCACTGAAAATATAAAATTTTTTTCCACAAGTCATGTTTATGAAATGCGGGTTTCTTACATTTCTAAGATGTGACTTCTTGTAATTTTCTTATCAACTACAAATGTTAAATACTCCGTAATATTATTATTTTGCTACTGAAAATTGGGTAATACATAATTAGTCTTCATTAAAACTTTGCTTATTTTTGACATTTTGAATAAAGTAAATAAAATATTTATAATTTGTGAACTTCCCAGTACAGCCATTTCATGGATATTTTGCATCTAAGTATGGCATTTTACCCTATTTGTTTTATTTGCCATTGTTGAGATTAACAAGAACAAGAAACAATAATAATGGCAGAAAGGGTAAAGAAGGCAAGATTTACGTGGTTCGGCAAAGTGCCTACATCCACGGGAGCGAAACAATACACTTATTCATAGTGATGGTGATAGTGGTGACACAACCCTTGGGGATACAACCAATATATTTATAGGCATCTAATCCCTGTACAAAGGGTCTATCCGTTTCACTCCTACTCCTAGTATGAGACAAACACTTATTCCTAATCCATATATGAGACAAACTCAACAATCTCCACCTTGGCGAATATGTTCTTTAGGAGAAAAGATAACTCAACAAATCTCCACCTTAGCAAATATGTCCCTTAGGAGAAAAGACTTATCTCACCATCTCCACCTTCACAATTATGCCCCTTAGGAGAAAAAGACTTATCTCACATATACACATGGGTAGAAACAACCATGTTCATCCCAACTAGCCAGCCATATGCACCACGCAGCATCAAACGTTTTCCAGTGCATGTACACGAACCGCTTTGTCCCAAGCCATTCGTCCCTCAGTCATCGACTTGTTATACCAGCCGCGGCTCATGCTAACTGCCCCGTTCAGCTGACTTCCTGCATCCGGCCCATACCAGGTCCATATCCCCTCCTGGTATCCACGCTGCCCCAACACAACAGCGCCCTGCAAAGTCACACTAAACCCGTGTGCCTTGCCCAATGCTCCACTAACCAGCAATTACCACTGGCCAGCAACACGCACAACGCAGCATCAAACGTTTCCCAGTGCATGTTCACGAACTTCTTCGTCGTCCCGAGAAGTCCTCCCATACCAGCCGTGACTCATGCCAAGCCCGGCCCATACCAGGTCCATGTCTCATGACAAGCCCAACCCATACCAGCCATGACTCATGCCAAGCCCGACCTATACCAGTGCCATACTGGTCCATACCACTATACCAGTGTCATACTGGCCCATACCGATACCAGGTCCACGACCCCTCCTGGTATCCGCGCTGCCCCTAACACTATAGCGCTCCTCACCACTTTCTCATCTAGTATCTAGAAACATCCAACAAGTCCAAACAATATTCGAACTTGTTCCTTGTAATTGCTAGAACATCACCTTCACTATAATAAGAGTCATCAGCATGTACCACATCTGTAGCTTCCTGCTTCTTCAAATCTTTCCAATCAACCTCTTCCAAATTTGCTGGTTTTTCCGCCTTCAAGATTTTCAGAATGCCCCGATATGACAACAAATCCTTTACCCTAGATCGCCATAACCCAAAATTCTCTATACCATCAAACTTTGATACCTCAAATTTTGTACTTGAACTAGCCATCTCAACTATGCTCTGATACTAATTTGTTGAGATTAATAAGAACAAGAAAAATAATAATGGCAGTAAAGGATAAAGAAGACAAGATTTACGTGGTTCGGCAATGTGCCTACATCCACGGGAGTGAAAGTATTCTCTTATTATTTGTGATGGTGATAGTGGTGACACAACCCTTGGGGATACAACCAATATATTTATAGGCATCTAATCCCTGTACAAAGGGTCTATCCGTTTCACTCCTACTCCTAGTATGAGACAAACACTTATTCCTAATCCATATATGAGACAAACTCAACAGCCATTACTGTCTTTTGGACAAAATTTATAACCAATTGTATACACTTATAGATTTTATTCATATTCAGGATTCTGAAAAGCTTCATACTATTAAAGATTACAGAAAAGAATTGGTAGAGGCTAAAGTCAGAGTTTGGTGGCCCTTGAATAAAAGGCAAGTACTTAAGATGGTAAATGTAATGACTGTCTTAGTACCCATTGAAATAGAAAGCTTCACTTGTTCCATTAGTACCTATTGAAATGGAAAGCATCACTTGTTCCATTGATTACAACATTTGACAATTTCCATCAGTTGTTATCAGCTTGTGTTTTTGAACTTCAAATGCAATCTTATAAATTTGACACTTAAGGTTATAGGTCTCAAAGATGAATCCTTTTGAGATATCACATTTACATTATTTTAATCCTATGATAAATATACAAATTGTTGCATTTAGTTTGTAAACATGTAGCTTATGCACTTTAAGATGTACAATTTAAGTTGTCTTGAAAATTGTGCAAGCGATTCTCGTTATATCTTCTGTTCTTTTCTCTTTACAGGTTTTATGAGGGAGTGAATTCTTCTTTTGATCCTAACACGAAAAAGCACAAGGTGCATATGCCCAATGTGCAGATATTTCAGTAGTTTATGGGGTTGCATAAAATTCCCTCTATTGCCCTCTGAATATCCTACTTTCTATCTTCTAAAAAATTGGGAACGGGGCGGGGCAGGGAGGGGTATCCCCACTCCCGTCCCCCACGGGAAATTGAAAACATTCTCAATCCCCACTCACGTTCTTCAATTTTTTTTCCCAATCGCCATCCTCGTGGGGGCAGGGATTGAGGACGGGAGAATTGACATCCCTAATCTGGAGAGCTCTTAGGAACATCATGTGTACTACTATTAATCTAAGGAGTAGAAGGGTACGGTAGAGATTCCACCAGAATGTCCTTTATGTGGAGAAGGGGATGAAGACACCATGCATGCTTAGCTTTGTGTGAATGTTCATATGCTTAGCGTGTTTGGGCGGTTTCTTCCTTAGCTGTGCCAGCTGTTTCTGGGGAAACTTTTTCACAATGGTTCAGAAACATTAGCGATGAAGGAGGTGCTAGGATGATCAATGTTCGAGTTGAAACGGATTTCTTGGTTTTTTATTTTTTTTTTTATTTTTAAATCTAGTAGACTTTAAAGAAGACCGTATATACGTTGGTTCCATTGCCTGTGATTGTCGTAGTCTTATTACTAACATAGTTGGTTGTAATGTTCGTTTTTTTCATATGGGCGTCAACCATGTTGCCCACACTCTTGTTAAGGCGGTGGGTGCTTGTGTGTTTCACCCAGTTTCTTTTTCTTTTCTTTCTTTCTCCCAATTTTCAAAAATAAATCTATAGGTATATATAAATTTACTACTGTTGGTTCCATTTTTATATACTTACTGTATTATTTTCACATACACACAATATTATTTTTATGTACCTATAGTCCTCGATATAATTTTAATTAATTTGGTCTAACCTACTTTCTCTTGGCTGGCCAAGGACTAGTCTAAACAGATTAAGACTCTCAATTCAATTGATTATTAATATTACTTTATAGAAAAAATGATTATTTTAGTCCCTTAATTATGATATAATGGACAACTTAGTTCCATATTATATTTGTAGTGCCATTTAGTTACTGAATTGTCCATTTGGAGGTCCTTTTACACATGATTGAGCTTGCTTCTTCTTCCTTTTTTAAAAATAATAAAATAAAAAATTAACCAATTAGACTTACTACAAATTTTCCTTTCAAAAAAAGAAAAAAAAAAAGACTTACTACAAATTTCCAAAACACAATTTCCTTTTTTTTTTTTTTCTTTTTTCCAATTTCAAGTTTTAACATGTCATTCTCATTCTCCTTTTTATCAAGCATCTTCAATAACGCTCTGATAATCTTCACAACACACTCATAAACATTTATATTAATCCGGAAAATTATGATGTGCATCCGTATGCACCATGCATGGTGCATACGAATGCAAAAACGACGTCGTTTTATTAAAAACGTGTCTCACTTAAAAAAAAAAAAAAATCAGTTTCGATTCCCAGCAACAACATATGAACTAAAATTCCAGAATTGATGAACTAAAATTCCAGAATCGATGAACTAAAATTCCAGAATCTAATCCATGAACTAAAAATTCCAGAATGAATGAACTAAAATTCCAGAATCTATGAACTAAAATTTCAGAATCGATGAACTAAAATTTCAGAATCTATGAACTAAAATTCCAGAATGAATGAATAACATAATGCTGTTGATGGGAATCGAAACTGATTTTTTTTTTAAGTGGAATGCGCGTTTTTAATAAAACGACGTCGTTTTTGCATCCGTATGCACCATCATACGGATGTACATCATAACTATCCACCTAAACATCCCATAATACTCTTTCATTAACAAATACAAAATTTGGATAAATTTGTATTAACCACTTCTCAAAATTTTGAACAATGCAAAAGGTAACTGAAGTACTCACATTAGATAAAATAAACACTTACTTTTTGTGGAATGCTCGGAAACATTTACTTGAAGTGATATAATTTCAAGACATCCTAATTGGTAAGTGCATCCTTACATCTACACCGAAATTCTTAATACCTTTCAAAAGACATACAATTTGAAACTTGGGACATCTTTTAATCAATTAAACTTCAAACATATACCTGTAACTTTCTTGGAAGATGGATGTTTGAATTTTCAGAGTAAAATTACCTCAATAATGGTAGATAATGGAATACAATATATGACTGTTGTGGTAGTGATTGAAGAAAAGAAATATCTAAAAAATGTACATTATTGTCCTTTTAATGTATCGATTATTACAAACTATCGTTAGGTTTGAACAAATATTTGACATGAGAGACTAATTAAAAGGCTCAAAAAAATGAGGGACTAAGTTGTCCATTATGCCACAATTCACGGATTAAAAAAAAAACTATTTCCATTACTTTTATATATATATATATATATATATATATATATATATATATATATATATTACAAAATAAGGCTTTGTAATATTTAATAAAATTAATTTAGAAAAAATATTATGCTCCGAAAGTAGTGGCTGAGTGGAATTAGCATAATTCTCCTACTCTTTGGGTTGAGCTGTGGAGCCTATTATATATACTTTTTTAAGTGTAATTTATCTTTCATATGTGATTTGCCACCTATTACATAAAAATAAATTTATCCAATATATATTATCGAATAGTAATTACGATTTTCTTCTCTCCCAATTTAAAAAACATACAAATAATACTCAAAAGTATAACTCCAACTTTTAATTATGATAAAATTTATATTTTATTTTAAAAATTATTTCACACACAATTTTAAAGTTTGGTAAGTAATGTATTACAATTTACAAATATAATTAATTAGACAATTGATTAATTATACTTACATTATGAAATATTTAATGGTGTAAGGACAATTTGATATGAAAATATTAAAATATAACATTTTAAATATAATGTACAACTTAAAAAGCATAAAAATAAGGTACAAGTGTCAAATAGGTCCATGTACAACTGCGAAGTGCTCAATTCCCACCCTGAACTTAATTAAATGTCAAATAGGTCTATCTACTAGTTAAATTTGTTCAATTACCCTTTTTTACAGGTTATTTGGCCTTTTTTACAGGTAACCAACATGTTGCATATTTAATTATTAAAATAAATAAATAAAATAAAATAATTTAAATTAAAAAAAAAAAAAACAGCCACGGTTCCTCGGGCCCAAGAGGATCGTCGAGGTCCATCAAGACATCATCGGAGTCTGGGGTGGATGTGAGGGCGGACGGCGACTCATAATCCAGTGACTCATAGCACCAATACGTGAGGATTCTGAAAGGGCTGTCGGGGGGATTGGACAGGGTTCGATCGAGATGTTTCTTCACAAAATTTCTACTGGAGATTAAATCGTGCCAGGATTTAGAAACGCATTTGCATCTTCCTAGTGGTTTGGGTGGCAACCTCGAGAGGATCTCTTCAATGGCGTCTTGCGGCAGCTTTCTCATATCCATTATCTATCTATCTTTTGTTGTTCGTTGCTGATATGATGTTATCCATTAAGAAGCTAAGCTTGAGATTTTAATGGCGAATTTGTTGACTTCTTCGCCTGCGCTAGCTTACTCGAGAAGAAGTGATGTTTTCTCATATCCGGACAGCCATGACCTCATATTAGACAACCGTGGCTGTCCGGCTGTCCTCGCCGGACAGCCACGGCTGTCTTTGAAAGGGCAGCCACCGGCTGTCCGGCGAGGACAGCCGGTGGCTGTTATTACTTTTTTTTTTTAATTTTTTTAATTCTTTTATTTTATTTTATATATTTATTTATTTTAATAATTAAACAGGCAACCTGTAAAAAAAAGTCAATTGAACAAATTTAGCTGGTAAATAGACCTATTTGACACTTAATTTAGTTCAGGGTGGGAATTGAGCACTTCGCAGTAGTGGATGAGCCTATTTGACACTTGTGCCTAAAAATAATTAATACTTTCATAATGAAATATTTAGTGGTGTAAGGGAAATTTGGTTGAAAATATTAAAATACATTTTTAATATAATGTACAACTTGAAAAGCATAAAAGAAGTAGACATAATTCATTATTATATTTGGGAGAAGATAGTTATTATTGTATTATTTCACACATAATTTAATATGGAGATATCTCATAAATTCTTTCATAATATGACTTATAATTGATGGGTAGAGAAAAAAAAAATAAGTGTGTGAGACCATTTCATTTTGAGACGTGAAACGTGAAACACTTTATTGGGGAAGAGAAAAGTTTGAATGTTGAATAACATAACTCTTAATTTTTCTAAGCCCTAATGTTAATGACAATTTGAGATCTATGATAAGCAACATTCTAGAGATTGGAGGGATAGGGAATTCTAGAAATTATATCGGCTTACCGTCACTAGTAGGATGAAACACAAAGGAGATTTTAGGGTTCTTTAATAATAACGTTCTTAGCAGAATCAGTAGCTGGAATCACAAATTCTTATAAGTGCCGGAAAAGAAGTTCTTATAAAAAGTGTGATACAAGCACTACCTTCATATGCTATGCGCGTATTTCAAATACCAAAGGAGATTGCGAGAGAAATCGAATGTGCTATGAATGCTTTTTGGTAGGGGTAAAATATGGCAACCGCAAGGATATTCGATGGAAATCTTGAGCACACCTTTGTATTCCCAAAGATTGGGGTGGTATTGGCTTTCAGAAACTCGACCTCTTTAACATCGCACTATTATGCAAGCAAGCTTGGAGACTCATTCAATTCTCCTCGTCCCTTGTTGCAAGAGTCTTCCCAGCAAAATACTACCCAGGCTCCTCATTTTTAGATGTTAGGAGTAACAACAACCCATCATTTATTTGGAACAATCTCTTAACCACTAAGGAAATCATCATAAATCATAGCCAGTGGATGATTGGTAATGGTAACTCCATTAATATTTGGAGAGACATATGGCTTCATGATCCCTCAAATCCACATATCACCACACCACCTTTCCCTTTTTGGAAAATGATGTTATTTCCTCCCCTCTCAACAACCAGGAGCAAAGTTGGGACGTGGACACAATTTAGAATATATGTAACCATCGCGACACCAATCTCATCACCAACATTCCCATGCCCATGTTCAAAAGAGATGATAAACTAATTTGGATGAGGGAAGGCTGAAGTCACTTTGCAGTTAAAAGTTGTTACAACTTATAAGGCTCTACTTTCAAAAAAACTTACAAGGCTCTTGTGGATGAGCAGAATACTGATAACAAGAAAGATTGGGGCTCAATATGAAAAAGTAATGTCCCTTCCAAGGTAAAAACTGGTTTATATATGAGAATAAAAATAAATGCAAAAGCAAGCACCATTTACACATATTATACTCTGTAATTACAATTTTAACATAATACTAACAACAGAATTAAGACTTAAACACATATAATTTATTATTACTAAATTTATATTCAAGTATTAATTTTGTTACTAGCATAATTTAAAATTATAATATAATATTTGTAAATAGTGTCTTTTACTTATTTTACTATTATTTTTAATAATCTAAAAACATATTTAAAATTGAACAAAAAATGTCAATTTTAAAAGAATGGAAGGAACAAATATAAATGTATGAATAATTCAAGAGGAAAAATACTATAACATATTAAGGGGAAAAGTGTAATTTTCACTATATTTGATCAGAGACATTAAGGCCATCTCCAAGGCCCTTCGCCTCCAAAACAAAAATTCAAAAATCCTATGAAGAGCTTTGGCGACAATTGGCAGTTGATTCTTCAGAGCGCGACTTAGAAGCGCATATGGATTTTGTTTGGTATGGAATGGAATTAATCACGCAAAAAGCAGAAGAATCCAGGCCGGATTACACGGATTCCAAACTCAACATTGTACAACCACGCAAAAATGAGCAGGAATCCACACACAAACCGTTCGTTACGTTCTTTATCAACTCCAATTCAGCATTTCTTTATCCGCTTTGTCAACTCCAATTCAGAATTTCTTTATCGGCTTTGTCAACTCCAATTCAGCATTTCTTTATCCGCTTTGTCAACTCCAATTCAGAATTTCTTTATCCGGATTTACATTTGCTGGATTGGGTGTCTGTGGGTCCTCTTTTCGAGTGAAGTACAATTTGGGTTCTTTAGTTCTAGGGTTTTCAGTCTTGATTGAAGGGGAGAACTCTGTTTGCTGAGAATGATGGCTTCTCCTGCTGCTGCTGCACCTCTTCCATCACAAAAGGAGCTTGAGGAGATGCTCATTGAGTCTGGAATTGAGCTCTCTACACCTCCTTCATCCACTGGCGAGCTTCTCAGCCTCCTTGAAGTAAAATTCTTTCCCGTTTCTTTTGCATATAAAGGTTCAATTATGCTTGGATTGGTTTTCATTGATGGGATTTGTTCACCAGGCAAATGATTATAAAATTTTAGGGTCTCTTTTCCTGGCTGAAAGGATCAATTCTTATGTTGTTGTTGTTCTGTCTACGTTTTATTTAGAAATGTTTATGCTTTCATCTCTAGTTTATTCATATACGTTTTTAGGAACTGACATGTTGAATTACACACACACATCCTCAAAACTATAGTCCTCATGAGGACATTATATATTTACTACTGTTGTTTTAACTCTTGTGTTGCATTGCATTTTCTTTTAGAAAGTTGAATCAGAACTGAAGAGCATAGGGCAAGACCCTTCAGTGTCGACGAGAAATGTACTTGAGCCAATTAAAAAAGCGCTGATTGAAACGAAACTTCTGAGACATTCTGGAAAAATCATTGAGGTTTCTGTTGCATCTTGTATCTGTGAAATTATGAGAATATCTGCACCCGTTCTACCCTATGATAATACAGAAATGGAGGTATTTAATACTTTTTATATGTTCAAAACTAAGGCCAGGTTGCAAACAATTTTAGTATTTATTTATTTATTTATTATTTCTTTCTACTTGAGCAGTCTAACATATATCATATATGTGCATCTATGTTTAAAAAATATCATCTTTTGGTTCTCAGGTCGTTTTCCATCAGATTATAGCATCCCTTGAAAAGTTATATTACATTGATAGTAACTACTATAGTAAGGCCCTGAGAGTTCTTGAAGCGGTTGCGAAGTACAGGTTGTGTGTGATGCTATTGGATTTTGACTATGTGTTAGCTGTTAACGTTTTCCAACTGTTTCTCAAAATCATCAGGTATTTTCTAGTTGTTCATATCATATAGCGTATAATTTTGATATTTTCACCAAGTCAGTTTCCTTGGAAGCTTACACACTATAGTATAATATTCTGCTACATTGTACATTTGTACTCTTTAATGAGTCTATAGAATTGACCCTTCACTTTTTATCAAGCGTCGAGCATACCGATTCTGTATTAAGATACATGGTGGACATCATGTCTCAGCTCATAGAAGAAAGAGATGAAGTCTCACTAGATTTTCAAGTGTCCATTCTTGATAGCCTAAGAAAGGAAACTCTGGTAATAATCACTATGCAAATATTGATGCTATCTCCAAACATTGTTTTCAATTATTTGATTAACTAGGTATGTTTTTATCTAGGATACTGCACCTTGTTCAACGGTATTGGGAAAAGAAGTCTTGGAAAAGTGTGCTGCCAGACTGAAGCCTTGTCTTTTTGAATTAATGACAAATATGAACATGAATTTGGATGATTATTGCAAAGTACTTGGCTGAATATTGCATGAAGTTCCTGAGGGAGAAAACATGGTATCTATGTGTTTGCGTATTTTTTATTAAACATGTTGACTTCCTACTGTAGTATTTCCTTTGAAGATCAGAAGATGTTTATAGATTAAGATAATTTGGGTGTGTTCAGCGTATGCTCTTGGATAGAATGAGCAGTTGGAATCTGTAGAAGGCTAGAAGCTAGGTGAAGGGAGTAGACATTAAGAAAGACGTACTATTGCAAGAAGTTATGACTGATGTAGCATTAATAAGAATGAAATGGAGAAACAGAATCCATATAACTGAACTTAACTAGGCTAGGATTGGTCGAGTTGGGTTGAGGTTATGCTCTCAATCTTCAAAACTTTGTTATCTATTATTTGCTGTCAGCGTAAGGTTTGGTAGTCAAGAGATGCATTAATTTTGGGGAAAATTGTAATTTTGGTCCTTCAGTTATAGCCACGGTACAAACTTAGTCCCTGTGTTATATGCGTGACCATCTTTAACCCCTAAGTTATGCACGAAGTGGAGATTATAGTCCCTCAGGGACTTTCTACCACCAATTTGTCACTTACTAAAATGGCTGATTTTGTCCTTCAAGGACTCAAATTGCCACTCTATGCATCACTTAGGGGTTAAAGATGGTCACGCATATAACTCAGGGACTAAGTCTGTACCACAAGTATAACTGGAGAACCAAAAATGCAATTTTCCCTTAATTTTAAAATCATAGAACCATTTATCCTTAAAGAAGAAGTCTTTAATACTGTCTAGATTGAAGCCATGGTCATCTGATCTGCTTGTTTTATGCTGTCACTTGCCATTCTACATTGAGATATGATGAATATGATATTCTTCTGTGTTTGTGGGAGGAGGGGATTTCCTTCTAATGGATAACAATCTAATTTTTCATTTTTTCGTGAATGATCAGGTGGAAAATGCTGGTTCTGTACCATATGTAGAAGGAACATCTGCTCTTCAACTTCCTCAGGTACCACTACTGGATGCCACTCCGACAATGAATAACAATAACATTAACCTGGAACCTGATGGGTCATTGAAGGCATTAAACAATCGCAATCAGGCTGAACAGCTAAAAGATACTGATGCACCGTCTGATCCCATGCATAAAAATACAAAAGAGTTGCAACAACAAATGGATTTGAGTGCACTGTCAGAGAAGATAAGACCTGATAAGGGACATGATTCTTTTGGGATGAACGAAAGCAAACGCTCTGGTGAAGAACCTACTATCAAGAAGGAACAAGAGAATAAATCTTGGAGTTCATTGGACATTAATGCAACTTCAATTGTGTTAGCATTGCCAGCTGTAACTGGAAAGGAGTCTGTGACTAAGCCTGATGTGTTAGCCCCCAGCAGCACAAAAAGTCCTTGCAAAAGGGGCCAACGAAAGAAGAATCAGACAGATCTCACCGTGCAAAAGAGATATGAAGGGACTAGGTCTGCCCAGAGAAAACTTAAAGAAAAGGTACTACTGTAATGGTGCTTGCAGATTCTCTAGATTTCTGGTTAGAGTAATCTTTGTGATTCTATCTATTCAGTTTGCTAATCATTGTATTTCTGCATTGCCTTAACCCATAACTAATTGGTTTGCATCTCTTTACTGTTTTCTATTAAAACTTAAATTTCCATCTGCCTCTTTCTCTTCTATCTCTAATTAGTACCATATTAGTGGTTTAGGATATCTTACTGCTAAATTCTGTCCTCTATTATGTATTCCAAGAAAATAAAAAAAAAATTAGGAACTTAGTATCATATTCTCCTTCTTGCAACCAGTGCACCCCTAGACATATGTTAAACTTGGGGTATCTCAACAGTAAATCCTTTCCACCGTAAGTGTACCAAAAAGAATGCATAAAAGGTAATACTATATTATTGCACTTTCCAACGAGTGTGTTGATTGTGAGGGATTGAAAAGCCTAGTGGGTGGTGACTAAGCGGAAGCAAAAATGTGAGAATACTTGGAATAGAGAGAATATATGATTATGTTAATAATAATAATAAATTGTCTCTCTATGTTTCTTGAACGGTATAGAGTGTATAGAGATTCTATATTTATAGAAACATTGGGTTAAACCACTCCTACCTTGAATAGGAAATCAAGATTACTCCTAATAGGAATAGGACTAAGGCTTCCTATTATTCAACACTCCCCTCAAGCTGGAATATCTAGAAGTTCCACGCTTGAATTAAAACAAACACTCCACCTAACTCAAAATTACAAATGAAGATTAAATGCCGCAAGAGGATAATAGCGTTGAATGTTGTCGGAAGTCATAGCACTATACACAACCCTTGGAAATGAAGTTGAAAGTATCAAGGATGGATTTGAACATGAACAAGCTCAAGGTAACAAAGTGACACAAACACTCTTGAACAAATGTAAAAAAGCCTTCATCAAGAGAAGTAGAGGTGAAATGGAGCAGGAGCAATAAATTGGTACATATGGTCCATAGCAATGAAGATAGCGAAAGCGATAAAGAGAAGCTCCATAGCAATGGAAGAACAAAACATGCGTGGTTCATGGTAATACTCCCTATGCCCCCCTTTCTTGAAACTTTAGAAATAATAAATGGCCTTTGGACATAAAATATTATAGTGCCGATTGCCGAAATTAAACACCCTCAGGGAACAAATAAGGCACACTGAAAATGAAGAAGCAAATACGGTAATACCAAAATTGAACTCCCTCAGGAAAGAAACTTGACAACGGATCCAAAAATCCTTTAAATTTCATAAAAGACCAAAATTTAGCGAAAAATGGACAATGGAACACCATTGGCGATTCTTAGAACAAGAACCTATGCAAGACAGTTGGAAAAGTTGATTTCACATATCTCACTATGAGAAAGAGTTTTGAAGCAACTAGGCCTTCCAAGGAAAATTGTGGGAGGAGTCATCTCTTCAACGAAATCATCACCAAAATATAAGCACAAGAACTAAACACTTGAGGAAGCAAGCTTTAAACAAAGGAATGGTACCATTGTAATGTTTAGTTCATGCAAGAGTGAGGCATCTCCTAGTTTGACTGTACGTATAAAGAAGAAGGAAAAAGAAATAGCCAATGATGCAGACTTGCAGAGAAGTCATCTCTTCAACGAAATCATCACCAAAATATAAGCACAAGAACTAAACACTTGAGGAAGCAAGCTTTAAACAAAGGAATGGTACCATTGTAATGTTTTATATGAAGGGTCATATTTTTAAAGTTTAGGTTTCTTACTTGTATATATACTCTGTTGTACCAACCATTTGAATATATCAAATCCAAGTATCTTTCTTCACATGGTAACAAACTAGGCTCCTTTCACCAACAAACCGTTCTTGTCTCGATGCATCTCTGGCTGTTGTTTGAAAAACTAACGCCACAATCTTACTCAGAAGTCAGGACGACGTTACCGTGAAGGGCTATCGCAACAAACTCAACTTTGCCTTAACCCGTATTGAATTGATTGCATTTCATTATGGTCCTATGATTATTAGGGTGTTGTCAATTTCAGTCCACAACTTTCAAAACTAGCAATTTAGTACCGTAACTATTTAATTTTTATCAATTTTAGTCAGTACGGCCAAATTGCTAGCCAATTATCGCCAATTTTTATCCACATCTCACCTGCCTCTATATTAATTCAAACAATGGTTTACAAATTATCTTTCATTTTAACACTGAATTAAAAGATTTCGGCGACAATTGGCCGACAATTTGACAGGGCTGACTAAAATTGATAAAAATTGAAAAGTTAGGGTATTAAATTGTTAGTTTTGAAAGTTGTGGACTCAAATTAACAACACCCCAATAGTCATATGACCAAAAGTGAAATTTACTCTTGAACTTTATTATAACTTACAATTTGCAGTGAAAAATTGGGATATAATTAGTACCATGGTAAACACTGTCCCCCATGGCCCCATTAATGTACCCAAAAAAATAAAAAATTAAAAACTTAGTATCATGTTATCCTTCTTGCAACCAGTGACTCCTAGACATATGTTGAACTTGAGGTAACTCAACGGTAAATCCTATCCACCACAAGTGTACCCAAAATGGATGCATAAAAGATTATACCATATTATTGCATTTTCCGATGAGTGCAACCCTAGATGTGTGTTGACCTTATTGAACAATATTAGTTGATTCTCTTTGTCCGCCTTGAGAAGGGTCACATTCTACTTTGTTTCAAAAAAAGTTGTTTTTAATATGATCATCTCTTATGTTCCAATATAGCAGAATTCTTTAAAAATTAGGCAAGTACCATTTCTTATGTATTTTATTGAATATATACTTATTAGTTATTACTCCAGAATATAAATTTTTATTTTCAAAATTCAATTTATTAGTATAAAAACATAAGCTTGGTTAAATTGGCTGAGAGAATTGTAAAAGGGGCACAAATGGGATGGTGAGTAATTCATTTTGGATTATTAATAGAAAGAAAAAAAATGTCCGGAGACACATTTTGGAAATGAGAATTCTTAAAGCTTCATTTCCCTAATGTGTCTTTTGGAAGACTTTACTATATTCATCCCATCAAAATCCGCATTAGAGAATGCAGCTTTTAACCCCATTTTTAAACACTTCTGCTCAATTGCCTGAAATCTTTCTATATGAAGTCTTTACGGAGGCAATCATGTTTGTGACAGGTGAGGATTAGGGAGAATGTGTGATGCATTTCATAGGAGATAAGAAGTAAAGCTTTTCATCTAAATCCAACTTCCTTTATGACTATGGAAGAACTTGGCATTTATCAAGTGAACCTTTTTCACTGAAAATATAAGATTTTTTTTTTCCCAAAAGTCATATTTATGAAATGCAGTTTTCTTAAGATTACATTTCTAAGATGCGACATCTTTTAATTTTCTTAGCAACTACAAATGTTATATAGTACTATTATTTTGCTACTGAAAATTGGGTAATACATAATTAGTCTTCATTAAAATTTGCTTATTTTTGACATTTTGTATAAAGTAAATAAAATATGTATAATTTATGAACTTCCCAGTATAGCCATTTCATTGATATTTTGCATCTAACTATGACATTTTACCCTATTTGTTTTATATGCCATTACTCTCTTTTGGGCAAAATAACCAAATGTGTACACTTATGGTTTTTATTCATATTCAGGATTCTAAAAAGCTTCATACTATTAAAGATTACGGAAAAGAGTTGGTAGGGGCTAAAGTCAAAGTCTGGTGGCCCCGAGATAGAAGGTAAGTACTTAAGAAGGGCAAATTGAATGACTGTCTTAGTACCCATTGAAATAGAACGCTTCACTTGTTCCATTATTACCTATTGAGATGGAAAGCATCACTTGTTCCATTGATTACAACATTTGACAATTTCCCTCAGTTGTTAACAGCTTGTGCTTTTGAACTTCAAATTCAATTTTATAAATTTGACACCTAAGGTTATAGGTCTGAAAGATGAATCCTTTTGAGATATCGCATTTACATTATTTGAATCCTATGGTAAATATATACAAATTGTTGCATTTAATTTGTAAACATGTAGCTTATGCACTTTTGATTTATTCTTTTAATATGTATTTTTAAAGTTTTGCTTTTTTAAGTCTAAGAAGCGCTGCCAAGGACCTTGTGGTCCAATGGCACCAAGTTGCTCCCTTATATGGGAGGTTGTGGGTTCGAGCCTTAGTGGAGGCGATATTGGCTCTTTGTGCTTCATTAGGTTGAAAAAGTAGCTAAGAAGCGCTATTAAGTTGTCTTGTAAATTATGCAAGCAATTCTTATCATATTTTCTGTTCTTTTCTCTTTACAGGTTTTATGAGGGGGTGATTTCTTCTTTTAACCCTAAGATGGAAAAACACAAGGTACATAAGCCCAACGGGCAGATATTTCTGTATTATGAGCATTCAAAAAAAAGAAAGAAGTCTAAGAAGCGCTATTAAGTTGTCTGGTAAATTATGCAAGAAATTCTTATCATATTTTCTGTTCTTTTCTCTTTACAGGTTTTATGAGGGGGTGATTTCTTCTTTTAACCCTAAGATGGAAAAGCACAAGGTACATAAGCCCAACGGGCAGATATTTCTGTATTTTATGTGTTGCGTATAATTGCCCTTTGGATATACTATTTTCTATCTTCAAAAATAGGATTTTCCAAGATGAAAGGCAAATGCTCTTCCCTAACAATTTGCTTTTCTAGGATAGTGATATTTAGGCTGAGTTTGACGCATCTTGACTACTCATGCTCCATTATGTTGGCAATTATAAACCAACTCCCATTATTCTAATTTCTGCCCAATCCATTTTGAGATATTTCTCCTGTATTTGTTTGTCAATAACGCACTAATCTTTTTACTTAGAGGCCAAATGTT
Source organism: Ipomoea nil (assembly GCF_001879475.1). Classification (NCBI taxonomy): domain Eukaryota; kingdom Viridiplantae; phylum Streptophyta; class Magnoliopsida; order Solanales; family Convolvulaceae; genus Ipomoea; species Ipomoea nil. The sequence goes on along the minus strand of NW_017619497.1, from coordinate 2,328,715 downwards.
GAACTACACAAAGCCAAGCCCAGGAGAGCAGGTTTTAAGTAGAGGGCATAGCCTTCTTGTACCTAGATTAACAAGAGCCAGGGAAAAGCCCCACAGGTCTATAATTATAGTTTAAAGCCTTAAAGCACATTAAGAATGTGGTGGAATCATGTCTTTGTTTCCTCTATTTCAAGAGAGCAATCAGAGCATGCATTGATTTTTCGTCACATTCATGGAAAGATTTTAAACATCTGTATCATGATGTATTGGCTTTATCTCGTATCTTCCTTTAATTTTAATGTGCTAAGTTGCTTTCTGTTACTGTACTGTTGTAGGTCATATACACTGATGATGATGTAGAAATCTTGAATCTCAGATGTGAGCGCTGGGAATTGCTTGATAGGTTCCAGTCAAAGAAGTGAGTTAAATTCCCATGTTGTACATTATCTAGTTAGTAAGCTATGATTTCTTGAAGAGGTTCCAGTCAAAGAAGTGAGTTAAATTCCCACATTGTATATTGTCTTGTTAGCAAGCTATGATTTTATTGGTTAGGTCAACTGCCTCTTTGTAAACATAACATGGATGCAATTTACAGGGGCTTGTAACTGACTGACTTTGCTTTCTGATGGAGTAAAGAGGAAGAGGAAGGGAGATGAGCACAAAATAAAAGGAAAGGACTGAATGCAATACAACAATACTATTTGGCAACTTCAGTTTTGAAAGTGAGACAGAATTGCAGGATGGGATAATGAATAGTAAGCATGTCAGATAATTGAATCAACTAATGTATCCTTGATGTTATGGTAATTGATAATTGAGTAATTCTAGGTATTCTTTCTAAAAGTTTTCCTCCTAATTTTTCCTCTTGATGTGGCAACATTTAATTGAATTATTTAGTACTTAATTAAATTTGTGTGGAGTGAGTGGTTTGTTTCATTGCAGCTGCCCATTAGTATTGTTCGCTCCAAAAGGCCAGAGGATTATGCAAATTTGAAATGCCAACTGAAGTCAACTCACATCATCTTTGGACTTTCCTTCCCAGTGAAAGTCCCCAGATTAAACATGTAGCTTATGCACTTTTGATTTATTCTTTTAATATGTATTTTTAAAGTTTTGCTTTTTTAAGTCTAAGAAGTGATATTAAGTTGTCTTGTAAATTATGCAAGCAATTCTTGTCATATTTTCTGTTCACTGTTCTTTTCTCTTTACAGGATTAATGAGCGAGTGATTTCTTCTTTTGACCCTAACACGAAAAAGCACAAGGTGCATAACCCCAACGTGCAGATATTTCAGTAGTTTATGTGTTGCATAAAATTCCCTCTATTGCCCTCTGAATATCCTACTTTCTATCTTCTTAAATAGGATTTTCCAAGATGAAGGGCAAGGGCCATTCCCTAACAATTTGCTTTTCAAGAATACTGATATTTAGGCTGACTTTGACCCATGTTGACTACTCTCATGCTCCATTATGTTGGCAATTATAAACCCAGTATCTAAGGGAGTTTTGGATTTCAAGCAAACCCAATGTTTTCTTCTTTTCCTTTTCCAACTATTATTCTTTGTCCATTTATCCTTATGTTGTCTTGTAACATCTTGTATATGTGAAATTATGAATTTATCTGCACCCGTTCTACCCTATAATAATACAAAAATGGTAGTATTTAATACTTTATTTGTTCTAAACTTAGGCCAGGTTGCAAACAATTTCAGTATTTATTTATTTATTTATTTATTCTATCTACCTGAGCATTCTAACATATATCATATATGTGCATCTATGTTGAAAAAGTATTGTCTTTTGGTGCTCAGGTCATTTTCCATCATATTATAGCATTGCTTGAAAAGTTATATTACATTGATAGTAACTGCTATAGTAAAGCTCCGAGAGTTATTTAAGCCGTTGCGAAGTGCAGGTTGTGTGTGATGGTGTGATGCTATTGGCTTTTTACTGGGTTAGCTGTTAACGTTTTCCAACTGTTCCTCAAAATCATCAGGTATCTCTCCACAGGAAACCTTTAACTGTAATATATATTGCATAATAATTGTTTGTTCTTATTGTTGTTTCAACGTTGGCCATATTAGCTCTTGGTAAGGGTTATATATGCACATAAGCTTTTACGTAATATGACACATTGTTGTCCAACTATGATTTTCTTCAGATTTTATATTGATCTTTTAAAACACTTATTATTACTTGTAGTTAACTTTTTTGATGTAATATAGAGCGGTAGCTACACAGTTGTTCGTATTATATACTCCGTAGCATATAATTTTGATATTTTCACCAAGTCAGTTTCCTTCCTTCGATGCTTACACACTAATAGAATATTCTGCTACATTGTACATTTGTGCTCATGAGTATAGAATTTGTGCTCATGAGTACAATGCGGTATTAAGATACATGGTAGACATCATGTCTCAGCTCATTGAAGAAAGAGATGAGGTCTTACTAGATTTTAAGTGTCCATTCTTGATAGTCTCACCTGAAAATCTAGTGAGACTTCATCTCTTTCTTTTATGAGCTGATGAGCTGAGACATGATGTCTACCATGTATCTTAATACAACATTTGTATGTTTGGGGCTTGATAAAAAGTAAATGGTTAATTCTATTGACTCATTAAAGAGTAAAAATGTACACTTGGCAAAAATATCAAAAGATCACCAAATTTATATGCTATATAAACAAGTATATGAAACCTATATGTTTAGCATACTTGCCTCATGAACAACTAGAAAAAATTGTGTAGCAACCACTTTAGATTACATTAGAAAATTTAACTACAAGTAATAATAAGTGTTTTGAATTTTGAATGATAAGTATAAAATGTGAAGAAAACCATAATTGGACAATAATGTGTCATATTACATAAAAGCTTATGTGCATATATAACCCTTACCAGTAGTTAATATGGCCAGCATTTAAACAACAATAAAACAAACACTTATTATGCAATATTATTATTATTATCCTTATGTTGTCTTGCCCGTGACGGGAGAACATAACATCTTGTATATGTGAAATTATGAATTTATCTGCACCTGTTCTACCCTATGATAATACATAAATAGAGGTATTTAATACTTTTTATATGTTCAAAACTAGACCAGGTTGCAAACAATTTTAGTATTTATTTATTTATTATTTCTTTCTACTTGAGCAGTCTAACATATATCATATATGTGCATCTATGTTTAAAAAATATCATCTTTTGGTTCTCAGGTCGTTTTCCATCAGATTATAGCATCTCTTGAAAAGTTATATTACATTGACAGTAACTATTATAGTAAGGCCCTGAGGGTTCTTGAAGCCGTTGCGAAGTACAGGTTGTGTGTGATGCTATTGGATTTTGACTATGTGCTAGCTGTTAACGTTTTCCAACTGTTTCTCAAAATCATCAGGTATCTCTCCACGGAAACCTACTATAATATATATTGCATAATAAGTGTTTGTTCTTATTGTTGTTTCAATGTTGGCCATATTAGCTCTTAGTAAGGGTAATATATTCACATAAGCTTTTATGTAATATGACACATTGTTGTTCAACTATGATTTTCTTCAGATTTTATACTAATTTTTCGAAACACTTATTATTATTTGTAGTAAACTTTTCTGATGTAATCTAGAGTGGTAGCTACACAGTTGTTCATATTATATACTCCGTAGCATATAATTTTGCTATTTTCACCGTGTCAGTTTCCTTCCTTGGATGCTTACACACTAATATAAGATTCTGCTACATTGTACATTTGTGCTCTTTAATGAGTCTAGAATTGACCCTTCACTTTTGATTAAGCCTCAAGCATACCAATGCGATATTAAGATACATGGTAGATATCATGTCTTAGCTCATAGAAGAAAGAGATGAGGTCTCACTAGATTTTCAAGTGTCCATTCTTGATACCCTCACCTGAAAATCTAGTGAGACTTCATCTCTTTCTTTTATGAGCTGAGACATGATGTTTACCATGTATCTTAATACAACATTTGTATGTTTGGGGCTTGATCAAAAGTAAAGGGTTAATTCTATTGACTCATTAAAGAGTAAAAATGTACACTTGGTAAAAATATCAAAAGATCACCAAAATTATATGCTATATAAACAAGTATATGAAACCTATATGTTTAGCATACTTGCCTCATTAACAACTAGAAAAAATTGTGTAGCAACCACTCTAGATTACATCAGAAAATTTAATTACAAGTAATAAATGTTTTGAATTATCAGTATAAAATGTGAAGAAAAGCATAGTTGGACCACAATGTGCTATATTACATAAAACTTATGTGCATATATAACCCTTACCAGGAGCTAATATGGCCAACATTGAAACAAACACTATATATATATATATATATATATATATATATATATATATATATATATATATATATATATATGAGAACATGTGTTTAGGTGATAACACATCATGTGCATCCATCTAATATTTTTAAATGGTCTAGATTAGATTAAGTGTGTGCGAACGCGCATTAAATGTGTGCAAACGCGATTTAGTGTGTTTGCACACAATTTGAATTAATTTGGTCTAATCCACTTTTTCAGACTAGTCTAAACGGATTAAGGCTCTCAATTCAATAGATTATTAATATTACTTTATAGCGAAAATGATTATTTTAGTCTCTTAATTGTAATATAATAGACAACTCAGTTACATAATTATATTTGTAGTGCCATTTAATTATTGAATTGTCCATTTGGAGGCCCTTATACACATGATTGAGCTTTTTTGTTTTTTGTAAATTTACCAATTAGACTTACTACAAATTTCATCAACACAATTTTCTTTTTTTTTTTTTCTTTTTTCAATTTCAAGTTTTAACATGTCATTCTGATTCTGTTTTTTTTTTTTTTTTTTTTTTTTTTTTTTTTTATCAAGAATCTTCAATAACGCTCGGATTATCTTCATAACACACTCAAACATTTATATCAATCCACCTAAACATCCCACAATACTCTTTCATTAACAAATACAAAATTTGGAGAAATTTGTATTAATCACTTCTCAAAAATTTGAATAATGCAAAAGATAGGGTAACAGAGGTACTCACATTAGATAAAATAAACACTTGCTTTTTGTGGAAATGCTCGAAAACATTTACCTAAAGTGACATAATTTTAAGACATCCTAATTGATAGCTGCACATCCTTACATCTATACCGAAATTCTTAATACATTTCAAAAGACATACAATTTGAAACTTGGGACATCTTTTAATCAATTAAACTTCGAACATATACTTGTAACTTTCCTAAAAGATGAACGTTCGAATTTTTAGAATAAAAATTACCTCAATAATGGTAGATAAAGGAATGCAATATATGACTATTGGGATAGTGATGGAAGAAAAAAATAATCTAAAAAATGTACATCATTGTCCTTTTAATGTGTCGATTATTATTACAAACTATCGTTAGGTTTGAACAAATATTTGACATCAGAGACTAAAAATGCTATATATATATATAAAAAAAAAAAAAAAAAAAAAAAAACAGTAAGGGACTAAAGAGGGTTACCATTATAAATAAGGGACTAAGTTGTCCATTATGCAACAATTTACAGATTAAAAAAATACTATTTCCATTACTTATATATAGTACAAAATAAGGCTTTGTAATATTTAATGAAATTAATTTAGAAAAAATATAATGCTCCGAAAGTTGTGTCTAAGTGGAATTAGCATGATTCTGCTACTCTTTGGGTTGAGCTGTTGAGCCTATTATACATACTTTTTTTAGTATGATTTATCTCTCATGTGTGATTTGTCACTTATTACATAAAAAATAAATTTACTCAATATATATTCTCGAATAGTAATTACGATTTCCTTCTTACCTAATTTAAAAAACATACAAATAATACTCAAAAGTCAAAGACCTTGTGGTCAAGTGGTATTGACTTGTTGGATTATGAACAAATACTACATGTAACATGCAAATGCCTCCACTAAGACTTAAACGTATCACATTCCACATAGGGGAGCAACATGGTACTATTGAATTACAAGGTCCTTGGTTAACAAGGTACTTTTACTTAAAAGTATAACTACAACTTTTAATTATGACAAAATTTATATTTTATTTAAAAAATAATGTACAACTTGAAAAGCATAAAAAAAAATAGACATAATTGAGTAATATAACTTTCATTGGCTCTTATAAGATAGTTATTATTATATTTGGGAGAAGATAGTTATTATATTATTTCACAAATAATTTAATATGGAGAAAATTCTTTTTACGTCTCATAAATTCTTTCATAATATGACTTATAATTGATGGGTAGAGAAAAAAAAATAAGTGTGTGAGACCATTTCATTTTGAGACGTGAAACACTTTATTGGAAGGAGAAAAGTTTGAATGTGAATAACACAACTCTTAATTTTTTCTCAGCTTTATTGTTAATGATGACAATCTGAGATCTATGATAAGCAACATTATGGAGATTGGAGAGATAGTGAATTCTATAAATTATCTCGGCTTATCGTCACTTGTAGTAGGATGAAACAAAAAGGAGATTTTGGGATTCCTTAAGAATAAAGTTCTCAGCAAGTATATGTGGTCTAATGGTACCCGGGTTGGACTTCCATTTGGAAGGTTGTGAAAGTATATGAACAGATATTACATTGTAATAGAGCCACTAGCATTCAAAAAAAAGTTCTCAGCAAAATCAGCAGCTGGAATCACATATTCTTATCAAGACCCAGAAAATAAGTTCTTATACAAAGTGTGATACAAGCACTACCTTCCTATGCTATGAGTATATTTCAAATACCAAAGGAGATTGTGAGAGAAATTGAATGTGCTATGAATGTTTTTTGGTGGGGAGTAAAATATTGCAACCGTAACGATATTCAATGGAAATCTTGGTCACACCTTAGCTTTGTATTCCCAAAGATTGGAGTGGTATTGGGTTTCGAAAACTGGACCCCTTTAACAGTGCACTGTTATGCAAGCAAGCTTGGAGACTCATTCAATTCCCCCTCGTCCCTTCTTGCAAGAGTATTCCAAGCAAAATACTACCTAGGCTCCTCATTCTTAGATGTTAGAATTAGCAGCAACCCATCCTTTATTTGGAACAATCTCTTAACCACCAAGGAGATCATCAGAAATCATAACTGTTGGAGGATGGGTAATGGTAACTGCATTAATATTTGGAGAGACATATGACTTCGTGATCCCTCAAATCCACAGATCACCACGCCACATTTCCCTTTCTGGAAAATGTTGTTGTTTCCTCTCTCCTCAACAACCAATTAGATCAAAGTTCGGACATGGACACAATTCAAAATATATATTTAACCATCGTGACGCCACTCTCATCACAAACATTCCCATGTCCATGTTCAAAAGAGATGATAAACTAATTTGGATGAGAGAAGACTGATGTCACTTTACAGTTAATAACGTTGTTACAAGGCTCTTGTGAGTGAGCAGAATATTGATAACAAGAAAGATTGGGTCTCAATACGAAAAAGTATATGAGAATCAAAATAAATGCAAAAACAAGCACCATTTACACATATTATACTCTGTAATTATAATTTTAACATAGTGCTAGCAACAGAATTAAGACTTAAACACATATAATTTATTATTACTAAATTTGTATTCAAGTATTAATTTTGTTACTTAAATAATTTAAAATTATAATTATAATATTTGTAAATAGTGTTTTTTACTTATTTTACTATTATTTTTAATAAGCCAAAAACATATTTAAAATTGAACAAAAAATGTCAATTTTTAAAAAAATTGAGAGAACAAATATGAATGTATGAATAATTTAAGAGGAAAAATACTATAACAAGGGGGAAAGTGTAATTTTTCCTATATTTTATAGAGACATTCAAGCTATCAATCGTTATGCTGTGCATCCGTATGCACCATGCATGGTGCATACGGATGCCAAAACGACGTCGTTTTATTAAAAAACACCCCTTTAAAGAAAATTCAGGTTCGATTCCCATCAACAACATTATATTGTTCATTCATTCTGAAATTTTAGTTCATAGATTATGGAATTATAGTTCATTGATTATGGAATTATAGTTCATCGATTATGGAATTGTTGTTCATCGATTTTGAAATTTTAGTTTATAGATTATGGAATTTTAGTTCATTCATTATGGAATTTTTAGTTCATAGATTAGATTATAGAATTATAGTTCATCGACTATAGAATTATAGTTCATCGATTATGGAATTTTAGTTCATATGTTGTTGCTGCGAATCGAACCTGATTTTTTTTATACGGGGAGACGCATGGAATTTTAGTTCATATGTTGTTGCTGGGAATCGAACCTGATTTTTTTTTACGGGGAGACGCACGTTTTATTAAAACGACGTCGTTTTTGCATCCGTATACACCTCCTTCATCCACAGCATAATTTGCCACATTCAAGGCCATCTCCAAGGCCCTTCGCCTCCAAAGACAAAAATTCAAAAACCCTCTGAAGAGATTTGGCGACAATTGGCAGTTGATTCTTCAGAGCGTGACTTAGAAGCGCATATGGACTTTGTTTGGTATGGAATGGAATTAATCACGCAAAAAGCAGAAGAATCCAGGCAGGATTACACGGATTCCAAACTCAACATTGTACAACCACGCAAAAATGAGCAGGAATCCACACACAAACCGTTCGTTACGTTCTTTATCAACTCCAATTCAGCATTTCTTTATCCGCTTTGTCAACTCCAATTCAGAATTTCTTTATCGGCTTTGTCAACTCCAATTCAGCATTTCTTTATCCGCTTTGTCAACTCCAATTCAGAATTTCTTTATCCGGATTTACATTTGCTGGATTGGGTGTCTGTGGGTCCTCTTTTCGAGTGAAGTACAATTTGGGTTCTTTAGTTCTAGGGTTTTCAGTCTTGATTGAGGGTAGAACTCTGTTTGCTGAGAATGATGGCTTTTCTAGGGTTTTCAGTCTTGATTGAGGGTAGAACTCTGTTTGCTGAGAATGATGGCTTCTCCTGCTGCTGCTGCACCTCTTCCATCACAAAAGGAGCTTGAGGAGATGCTCATTGAGTCTGGAATTGAGCTCTCTACACCTCCTTCATCCACTGGCGAGCTTCTCAACCTCCTTGAAGTAAAATTCTTTCCCTTTTCTTTTGCATATAAAGGTTCAATTATGCTTGGATTGGTTTTCATTGATGGGATTTGTTCACCAGGCAAATGATTATAAAATTTTAGGGTCTCTTTTCCTGCCTGAAAGGATCAATTCTTATGTTGTTGTTGTTGTTGTTGTTGTTCTGTCTACGTTTTATTTAGAAATGTTTATGCTTTCATCTATAGTTTATTCATATATGTTTTTAGAAACTGACATATTGAATTACACACACACACTCAAAACTACTGTCCTCATCTGGACATTATATGTTTACTACTGTTGTTTTAACTCTTCTGTTGCATTGCATTTTCTTTTAGAAAGCTGAATCAGAACTGAAGAGCATAGGGCAAGACCCTTCAGTGTCGATGAGAAATGTACTTGAGCCAATTAAAAAAGCGCTGATTGAAACGAAACTTCTGAGACATTCTGATAAAATCATTGAGGTTTCTGTTGCATCTTGTATCTGTGAAATTATAAGAATATCTGCACCCGTTCTACCCTATGATAATATAGAAATGGAGGTATTTAATACTTTTTATATGTTCAAAACTTAGGCCGGGTTGCAAACAATTTTAGTATTTATTTATTTATTTATTTATTATTTCTTTCTACTTGAGCAGTCTAACATATATCATATATGTGCATCTATGTTTAAAAAATATCATCTTTTGGTTCTCAGGTCGTTTTCCATCAGATTATAGCATCCCTTGAAAAGTTATATTTCATTGATAGTAACTACTATAGTAAGGCCCTGAGAGTTCTTGAAGCGGTTGCGAAGTACAGGTTGTGTGTGATGCTATTGGATTTTGACTATGTGTTAGCTGTTAACGTTTTCCAACTGTTTCTCAAAATCATCAGGTATTTTCTAGTTGTTCATATCATATAGCGTTACACACTATAGTATAATATTCTCCTATATTGTACATTTGTACTCTTTAATGAGTCTATAGAATTGACCCTTCACTTTTTATCAAGCTTCAACCATACCAATGCTGTGTTAAGATACATGGTAGACATCATGTCTCAGCTCATAGAAGAAAGAGATGAAGTCTCACTAGATTTTCAAGTTTCCATTCTTGATAGCCTCAGAAAGGAAACTCTGGTAATAATCACTATGCAAATATTGATGCTATCTCCAAACATTGTTTTCAATTTTTTGATTAACTAGGTATGTTTTTATCTAGGCTACTGCACCTTGTTCATCGATATTGGGAAGCGAAGTCTTGGAAAAGTGTGCTGCCAAATTGAAGCCTTGTCTTTTAGAATTAATGACAAATATGAACATTGTTGAAGGAGTTTGGAGAATAAAGTATTGTCTTGTTATTTACACTCTGTCTACAAGCAACTACACAGCACCATATATATAGGTAGAAGATGGAATACTAATAGGGCCCTAGGGATACTAACAGACATAGAAACTGAACAGTCATAGGAAATAATAAAAGCATAATAATGAGTCTTAATGAGTCTCAACATCCCCCCTCAAGCTGGAGCATGAATATCAAAAGCTCCAAGCTTGGTACACAAATATTCAACTCTGGGACCTCTTAAAGCTTTGGTGAAGATATCAGCCAACTGATCATTTGTACCCACGAATGAGGTAACGATTTCCCCGGATGTAATCTTTTCGCGAATAAAATGACAATCGACTTCGATGTGTTTTGTTCTCTCATGAAAGACAGGATTGGATGCAATATGCAAGGCTGCTTGATTGTCGCACATTAGTTTAATAGGCCCTTTCATGCAAAGATTTAATTCAGTCAAGAGATGCTTTAACCAGATTAGTTCACATGTTCCCAAGGCTATTGACCGATATTCTGCCTCTGCACTCGATCGAGCCACCACATTTTGCTTCTTACTTTTCCAAGATACTAGATTGCCACCAAGGAAAACGCAGTACCCTGATGTTGACTTTCTATCCCAAGAGCACCCAGCCCAATCTGCATCAGTATAACCAACAATCTCTGTATTTCCACGATCCTTGTATAAAACACCGTTCCCGGGAGACTTCTTGATGTATCGTAGGATCCTAATGACAGCTTCCCAATGGCTATCACACGGAGAAGCCAAAAATTGACTCACAACGCTAACTGCAAAAGAGATGTCAGGGCGAGTGACGGTTAAGTACAACAATTTTCCAACCAATCTTCGATATCTTCCTGGATTTGAAAAGGGCTTCCCTTGTTCCGGTACAAGCTTAATGTTAGGATCCATGGGAGTATCAATAGGTCTGCAATCACTCATACCTGTTTCCTCTAATATGTCTAAAGCATATTTTCGTTGAGATATACAAATCCCTTGCTTTGACTGGGCAACTTCTATCCCTAAGAAGTATTTTAATTTTCCAAGGTCTTTTGTCTCAAAATGTTGGAAAAGATGTTGCTTTAGCTGGAGTATTCCTTCTGCATCATCTCCTGTGATAACAATATCATCGACATAAACAACAAGATAAACGCTCTTACCATGTCGATGCCGGTAGAATACAGAATGATCCACTTTGCTTTGGACTAACCCAAACTCTTGCAGAACTGTACTAAAACGTCCGAACCAGGCACGTGGAGACTGTTTCAATCCATAAAGAGAACGTTTTAATTTGCAAACCAAATCAGTCTCCCCCCCTTGAGCAACAAAACCCGGAGGTTGCTCCATATACACCTCTTCTTTTAGATCCCCATGTAAAAAGGCATTCTTGATGTCAAGTTGGTATAGAGGCCAATGATGGATGGCAGCAATAGACAGAAAGATTCTGATAGAAGAGATCTTGGCTACGGGTGAGAACGTATCAGTGTAATCAACGCCAAACACTTGAGTATACCCCTTGGCTACAAGGCGAGCTTTGAGTCTATCTATCTGTCCATCAGGCCCAACTTTGACATTATAAACCCAACGACAACCAACAACTGTTTTGCCAGGAAGTAATGGAACCAAGTCCCAAGTTCCCGAGGATTGCAAAGCAACCATTTCATCTACCATAGCTTGCTGCCAACCAGGATGGGAAAGTGCTTCCCTAACCGAATTAGGAACAGAAACAGATGATAAACTGGAGATGAAAGCATTGTAAACAGGGGAAAACCGGTGATAAGAGACAAAATTATATATAGGGTAGGGATTGCGAGTAGACCGGTTACCTACCCGACTAGCAATGGGCGGACTGGAGATTGGAGCAGGACCCGAATCCGAGGGAAGGGACCGCTCAGGAGATGAATCAGCAGGTTCAATGTTTGCAGCAGTAGTGGTTGGTGGTAATTTTGACCGACGATGATAGGTGAACTGGAAAGGAGAAACAGTGTGGGTTTGTGATGGATTGGGAGGTAGGACAACAGGAGATATTGGTATTTCTGTCCCTCCTTCAAATGAGGGAACTGGTAGGACATCAGGAAAAGGATCCACCACCCTTATAGAGTCAGATGAAAAGAACGGAGTGTACTCAAAGAAGGTAACATTTGGTGATACATAGAATCGCTGTGTCTCAGGACAATAACACCTGAACCCTTTTTGAACCCTAGAGTACCCCACAAAAATACATTTCAAGGACTTGGGTGACAGTTTATCACGACCAGGAGTAATATCCCGAACAAAGCAAGTGCAACCAAAAACCCTCAGCGGAAGCTTGTGTAATGACTCTTGAGGAAACAATATGTTATAAGGTATTTTGCCATGTAGAACAGACGATGGCATACGGTTAATAAGGTAACATGAGTGGAGGATAGCATCTCCCCAGAAATAAGAGGGAACCTTATAGTGAAGGAGCATAGTCCGAGCGGTTTCCACTAGATGCCTATTCTTTCGTTCAGACACACCATTCTGTTGTGGAGTATCTGGACAAGAAGACTCATGGAGAATACCTTCAGAGTCAAGGAGGGTAGACAAAGGAGTATTGAAATATTCCCTGGCATTATCACTTCGAAGAACTTTAATAGAGACTCCAAATTGATTCTTGATTTCATTATGAAATTTCTGAAAGATGTTGAATAGATCAGAACGTCGTTGCATTAGGAAAACCCAAGTACAACGCGAAAAGTCATCAATAAAAGTAACAAAATATTTAAAACCTAACACAGAAGTGACACGACAAGGGCCCCAAATATCACTGTGAACTAAGGAAAAAGGGGATGAGGACACTTTATTAACCCGTTCAGGAAAGGAGGTTCTTGAATGTTTCCCAAATTGACAAGATTCACACTCTAGTGAAGACAGCTTTGAGAGACTCGGTTCAAGTTGTTGTAGTTTCTTCAAACTTGGATGACCTAGACGACAATGAGTAAGGGAAGGAGAAATAGTAGCACTACAGACAGCGGAAGCAGGAGTGGATAGACGGTATAACCCTTTTGATTCATACCCCGAGCCAATCGTCTTCCCCGAACGACGGTCCTGTATAACAACCGAATCAGGAGAAAAAGTGACAAGACAATCAAGAGAACGAGTAAGTTGACGAATGGAAATCAAATTAAAAGGACAAGTAGGTATATGCAAGACTGATGACAAGGGTAAATCAGGAAGAGGTCTTGCTTTACCAACTCCTTTAGCAGAACATATGGATCCATTACCAAACACAATGGACGGAAGAGACTTAGAGTTTGTGAGATGGGTCAATAAGGAAGAATTACCACATATATGTTCGGAGGCACCTGAATCAAGGACCCAGGGTCCGAGAGGTCCAGATTGAGAAACAAGGGCAGCATGAGTCTCTCCCGTATGAGCCAAAGGAGTGAAAACAGTAGCTTGGGCATTAGCCTTAAACCGTGCAAACTCTTCATATTCTGCAAGAGAGACATTTTTAGAACCTGATTCTTCTAGTTTGAGTTGAGCCACATTTGTAGGAGCAGTCAACGGTTTCCCATGCAGTTTCCAACATCGGTCCCGTGTGTGTCCAGATCTATTGCAGTAATCACAGTATCTAGCATTTTTCTGCCCACTACGATCTTTATTCCGATTGCCCAGATTATTACCACGACTTCCTTGAATCACAAGAGCAGATTGTTCTGTAGTGGATGCAGAAGTTTCACCAGGAAAAGAGGCCACTTGAAGAAGGCGTTTGAACAACTCTTGGACCCCTGGCACACCTTTATCCCCAAGAATCTGGTTTCGAGTATTCTCAAACTCGGGGCCTAATTTAGTCAAAACCAGAACAACAAAAAACTTTTCACGTTGGGCAATCTGTTCATCAGGTGTCCCTCCAACGGGTAAAAGCTTATTAAACTCAGTTAATAAACTTTGAGTTTTCCCAAGAAAGGCTTCCATACTCATACCATCCTTCTTTAAATTAACCAAATTATCAACAACTGTGTAACATTGTGAAATATCATTAGTGTACAAGGATTTGGCTTGACTCCATACCTCAACACATGTTTTAAAAACTCTAAATAGTTGAATTAACTCAGGTGAAAGGGATTGCCATAGAAGACTACAAAGTTGTGCATCCACCCTTTTCCAAATTGCCTTCTCATTTTCTGGTACCTCAGTTTCTACCCCATGTTCCAAGTGGTCAATAACACCCTGGCCCATAAACCACATTTCAACGGCATCCGACCAAGAGTGGTAGTTTTGTGACCCACATAATTTTTCAGAGGTAATAACTGGATTTCCAGATAAATTAGGCACAAACACTGAGCGAGAAATAGCATTTTCAACATTGGTAGAAGTAGCATTTTCAACATTGGTAGAAGTTTCCTTGGTTCCAGTTGAAGACATGGTTGATAAAAAGGAAGAATATTACCAGGAAAGCCAGAGGAGGGTCGAAAATGAAACTGGAAAATATCGCCGGAAAATATCGCCGGAGGAGGTCTCACGCGCCGGCGCGTGGAGGCGCGTGGCGGCGGAAGGCTGCGCGTGAGGTGGCGCGTGAGGGCGCGTGCGGCGGCGGTTTGAGACGGGACTTCGACGGCCGGGGTCGCCTGCACTTCCTGACCGGCGGTGGTTCTTCGGAATTTTATGAAAACTTGCGATGAGGAGTTTTCGAAGAAGAAGCGTAGACAGACCCTGCACTGCTACTGTTCATCCTCGAAATGCTCGGAAATAAAAAGGGGTTCAGGCCAATGGTGGCTCTGATACCATGTTGAAGGAGTTTGGAGAATAAAGTATTGTCTTGTTATTTACACTCTGTCTACAAGCAACTACACAGAAGATGGAATACTAATAGGGCCCTAGAGATACTAACAGACATAGAAACTGAACAGTCATAGGAAATAATAAAAGCATAATAATGAGTCTTAATGAGTCTTAATGAGTCTCAATAATGAGTCATTAATTTTAGAATTAATGACAAATATGAACATGAATTTGGATGATTATTCTAAAATACTTGGCTCAATATTGCATGAAGTTCCTGAGGGAGAAAAGATGGTATCTATGTGTTTGCGTATTTTTCATTAAACTTGTTGACTTTCTACTGTTGTATTTCCTTTGAAGATCAAAAGATGTTTATAGATTAAGATAATTTGGGTGTGTTCAGCGTATGCTCTTGGATAGAATGAGTAGTTGGAATCTGTAGAAGGCTAGAGGCTAGGTGAAGGGAGTAGACATTAAAAATGACGTACTATTGCTAGAAGCTGATGTAGGCATGTAGCATTAATGAGAATGAAATGGAGAAACAGAATCCATATAACTGAACTTAACTAGGCTAGGATTGGTTGAGTTGGGTTGAGGTTATGCCCTCAAGCTTCAAAACATTGTTA
The DNA here is from genome assembly GCF_001879475.1 of Ipomoea nil. Taxonomy (NCBI): domain Eukaryota; kingdom Viridiplantae; phylum Streptophyta; class Magnoliopsida; order Solanales; family Convolvulaceae; genus Ipomoea; species Ipomoea nil. The sequence goes on along the minus strand of NW_017619497.1, from coordinate 2,312,931 downwards.
TCTATTATCTGCTGTCAGCGTAAGGTTTGGTAGTCAAGAGATGCATTAATTTTTGGGAAAATTGCAATTTGGTCCTTCAGTTATAACAACGGTACAAACTTAGTCCCTGAGTTATATGCGTGACCATCTTTAACCCCTAAGTTATGCACGAAGTGGAGATTATAGTCCCTCAGGGACTTTCTACCACCAATTTGTCACTTACTAAAGTGGCTGATTTGGTCCTTCAAGGACTCAAATTGCCACTCCATGCATCACTTACGGGTTAAAGATGGTCACGCATATAACTCAGGGACTAAGTCTGTACCACAAGTATAACTGGAGGACCAAAAATGCAATTTTCCCTTAATTTTAAAATCATAGAACCATTTATCCTTAAAGAAGAAGTCTTTAATACTGTCTAGATTTAAGTCATGGGCATCTGATCTGCTTGTTTTATGCTGTCACTTGCCATTCTACATTGAGATATGATGAATATGATATTCTTCCGTGTTTGTGGGAGGAGGGGGTTTCCTTCTAATGGATAACAATCTATTTTTCATTTTTTCGTGAATGATCAGGTGGAAAATGCTGGTTCTGTACCACCTGTAGAAGGAACATCTGCTCTTCAACTTCCTCAGGTACCACTACTGGATGCCACTCAAACAATGAATAACAATAACAATAACCTGGAACTTGATGGGTCATTGAAGGCATCTTTTGGGATGAACGAAAGCAAACGCTCTGATGAAGAACCTACTATCAAGAAGGAACAAGATAAGAAATCTTGGAGCTCATTGGACATTAATGCAACTTCAATTGTGTTAACTTTGCCAGCTGTAACTGGAAAGGAGTCTGTGACTAAGCCTGATGTGTTAGCCCCCAGCAGCACAAAAAGTCCTTGCAAAAGGGGCCAACCAAAGAAGAATCAGACAGATCTCACCGTGCAAAAGAGATATGAAGGGACTAGGTCTGCCCAGAGAAAACTTAAAGAAAAGGTACTACTGTAATGGTGCTTGCAGATTCTCTAGATTTCTGGTTAGAGTAATCTTTGTGATTCTATCTATTCAGTTTGCTAATCATTATATTTCTGCATTGCCTTAACCCATAACTAATTGGTTTGCATCTCTTTATTGAGTTCTATTAAAACTTAAATTTCCATCTGCCTCTTTCTGTTCTATCTCTAATTAGTACCATATTAGTGGTTTAGGATATCTTACTGCTAAATTCTGTCCTCTAATTAGTACCATATTAGTGGTGTTTGGCTGCATAATGGAAAACTGTCTTTATGTATTTGGTTCATTTTCCAGAGAATGAGCAAGAAAACATACAATAGATGTGACTTCATGTACAAACCCCAAAAAAAAAAAAAAATTAATTTTTTTAATAACATTGAACTGGTTTCCTTGCCGGAAACTAGACCAGAGACTGGTTTGATTTCCGAAAAGGAAACCAATCGCCGGAAACCAGATTAGTCAAGGAAACCAATCTGGTTTCCGGTATCTGGTTTTCCAAGTCGGGAACCAAACTGGTTTCCGACTTGGAAACCCAGATTTTGGATTTCCATGTCAGAAACCAATCCAGATTGGTTTCTGACATGGAAATCCAGAACTAGATGATTCCAAGTCGGAAAATAGTTTCCGATGTCGAGAAGTGATGCGATGTCGAGAAGCGAAGCGATGAAGAAGCCTGAAGCGGAAAATGACTTCCCCTAAAAAAAAAAAAAAGGGGAAGTAATTTTCCATAAAAATGACTCTATTTTCCATTGACCCAATTTCATTTTCCTTTGACTTTAGTTTTTCTTACTTACCAAACACTAGAAATCATTTTCCGCGTTTCCAAACACACCCTTAATGTATTCCAAGAAAATAAAAAAATTAGGAACTTAGTATCATATTCTCCTTCTTGCAACCAGTGCACCCCTAGACATATGTTGAACTTGAGGTATCTCAGCATTAAATCATTTCCACCGTAAGTGTACCAAAAAAGAATGCATAATTGGTAATACTATATTATTGCACTTTCCAACGAGTGTGTTGATTGTGAGGGATTGAAAAGCCTAGTGGGTGGTGACTAAGTGGAAGCAAAATATGTGAGAATACTTGGAATAGAGAGAATATATGATTATGTTAATAATAATAGATTGTCTCTCTATGTTTCTTGAACGGTATAGAGTGTATAGAGATTCTATATTTATAGAAACATTGGGTTAAACCACTCCTACCTTGAATAGGAAATCAAGATTACTCCTAATAGGAATAGGACTAAGGCTTCCTATTATTCAACACTCCCCTCAAGCTGGAATATCTAGAAGTTCCACGCTTGAATTAAAACAAACACTCCACCTGACTCAAAATTACAAATGAAGATTAAATGCCGCTAGAGGATAATAGTGTTGAATGTCGTCGGAAGACATGGCACTATACAAAACCCTTGGAAATGAAGTTGAAAGCATCAAGGATGGATTTGAACATGAACAAGCTCAAGCTAACAAAGTGACACAAACACTCTTGAACAAATGTAAAAAAGCCTTCATCAAGAGTAGAGGTGAAATGGAGCAGGGGCAATAAATGGGTACATATGGTCCCTAGCAATGAAGATAGCCAAAGCGATAAAGAGAAGCCCCATAGCAATGAAAGAACAAAACATGCGTGGTTCATGGTAATACTCCCCTAGCCACCCTTTCTTGAAACTTGAGAAATAATAAATGGCCTTTGGACATAAAATATTATAGTGCCGATTGCCGAAATTAAACACCCTCAGGGAACAAATAAGGCACACTGAAAATGAAGAAGCAAATATGGTAATACCAAAATTGAACTCCCTCAGGAAAGAAACTTGACAACGGATCCAAAAATCCTTTAAATTTCATAAAAGACCAAAATTTAGCGAAAAAGGGACAATGGAACACCATTGGCGATTCTTCGAACAAGAACCTATGCAAGACAGTTGGAAAAGTTGATTTCACATATCTCACTATGAGAAAGAGATTTGAAGCAACTAGGCCTTCCAAGGGAAATCGTGGGAGGAGTTCATGCAAGAGTAAGGTATCTCCTAGTTTGACTGTACGTATAAAGAAGAAGGAAAAAGAAATAGCCAATGATGCAGACTTGCAGAGAAGTCATCTCTTCAACGAAATCAGCACCAAAATATAAGCACAAGAACTAAACACTTGAGGAAGCAAGCTTTAAACAAAGGAATGGTACCATTGTAATGTTTTATATGAAGAGTCATATTTTTAAAGTTTAGGTTTCTTACTTGTATATATACTCTGTTGTACCAACCATTTGAGTCTATCAAATCCAAGTATCTTTCTTCACATGGTAACAAACTAGGCTCCTTTCACCAACAAAATTCCCTTTTTTTTTTTTTCTTCTTACCAAATCAATTTTGTTTTCCTCTTGCACGATAACCGTTCTTGTCCCGATGCATCTCTGGCTGTTGTTTGAAAAACTAACACCACAATCTTACTCAGAAGTCAGGACGACGTCACCGTGAAGGGCTATCGCAAAAAACTCAACTTTGCCTTAACCCGTATTGAATTGATTGCATTTCATTATGATCCTATGATTATTAGGGTGTTGTCAATTTCAGTCCACAACTTTCAAAACTAGCAATTTAGTACCGTAACTATTTAATTTTTATCAATTTTAGTCAGTATGGCCAAATTTCTAGCCAATTATCGCCAATTTTTATCCACATCTCACCTGCCTCTATATTAATTCAAACAATGGTTTACAAATTATCTTTCATTTTAACACTGAATTAAAAGATTTCGGCGACAATTGGCCGACAATTTGACGGGGCTGACTAAAATTGATAAAAAATTGAAAAGTTAGGGTATTAAATTGTTAGTTTTGAAAGTTGTGGACTCAAATTGACAACACCCCAATAGTCATATGACCAAAAGTGAAATTTACTCTTGAACTTTATTATAACTTACAATTTGCAGTGAAAAATTGGGATATAATTAGTACCATGGTAAACACTGTCCCCCATGGCCCCATTAATGTACCCAAAAAAATAAAAAATTAAAAACTTAGTATCATGTTATCCTTCTTGCAACCAGTGACTCCTAGACATATGTTGAACTTGAGGTAACTCAACGGTAAATCCTATCCGCCACAAGTGTACCCAAAATGGATGCATAAAAGATTATACCATATTATTGCACTTTCCGATGAGTGCAACCAATGTTGCAAAAATCCCGCCTAGGCACCGATTAATCGACGCCTAGGTGCTGGCCGGCCGCCTAGCGTATCATCAGCATCGGTGGTCTAGGCGCCTGGCCGGCTAGCCGACCGACTAGGCCGCCTAGGCCTCCTAGGCGCCGACTAGGTCTCCTAGGCACCGACTAGATCGCCTAGGCACCAACTAGGTCGCCTAGTCGGTCAATTAACTATTGGTCCATTCTTTTTTAAATGAGTTATTTTACTCAAAACAACATCGTTTTGAGCGAAATAACCCTAAATTATTCAAACTCTAGATGTTTTTTAGGTTAATATTTAATATTTTAGTATTAACTATTAAAGTATTGAAAAGTCTTAAAAAATTTAAAAATTTTAAATTAATTTTTTAAAAATAAAAAATACACTGGCGCCTAGGCGCCGATTAATCCCGCCTAGGCGCCCTAGGCGCTAGGCGCTCCCCAAGCGCCCGATGGGCGCCTAGCGATTTTTTCAACCATGAGTGCAACCCTAGATGTGTGTTGACCTTATTGAAACAATATTAGTTGATTCTCTTTGTCTGCCTTGAGAAGGGTCACATTCTACTTTGTTTCAAAAAAAGTTGTTTTTAATATGATCATCTCTTATGTTCCAATATAGCAGAATTCTTTAAAAATTAGGCAAGTACCATTTCTTATGTATTTTATTGAATATATACTTATTAGTTATTACTCCAGAATATAAATTTTTATTTTCAAAATTCAATTTATTAGTATAAAAACATAAGCTTGGTTAAATTGGCTGAGAGAATTGTAAAAGGGGCACAAATGGGATGGTGAGTAATTCATTTTGGATTATTAATAGAAAGAAAAAAAAATGTCCGGAGACACATTTTGGAAATGAGAATTCTTAAAGCTTCATTTCCCTAATGTGTCTTTTGGAAGACTTTACTATATTCATCCTATCAAAATCCGCATTAGAGAATGCATCTTTTAACCCCATTTTTAAACACTTCTGCTCAATTGCCTGAAATCTTTCTATATGAAGTCTTTACGGAGGCAATCATGTTTGTGACGGTGAGGATTAGGGAGAATGTCTGATGCATTTCATAGGAGATAAGAAGTAAAGCTTTTCATCTAAATCCAACTTCCTTTATGACTATGGAAGAACTTGGCATTTATCAAGTGAACCTTTTTCACTGAAAATATAATTTTTTTTTTTTCCCACAAGTCATATTTATGAAATGCAGTTTTCTTAAGATTACATTTCTAAGATGCGACATCTTTTAATTTTCTTAGCAACTACAAATGTTATATAGTACTATTATTTTGCTACTGAAAATTGGGTAATACATAATTAGTCTTCATTAAAATTTGCTTATTTTTGACATTTTGTATAAAGTAAATAAAATATGTATAATTTATGAACTTCCCAGTATAGCCATTTCATTGATATTTTGCATCTAACTATGACATTTTACCCTATTTGTTTTATATCTCATTACTCTCTTTTGGGCAAAATAACTAAATGTGTACACTTATGGTTTTTATTCATATTCAGGATTCTAAAAAGCTTCATACTATTAAAGATTACGGAAAAGAGTTGGTAGGGGCTAAAGTCAAAGTCTGGTGGCCCCGGGATAGAAGGTAAGTACTTAAGAAGGGCAAATTGAATGACTGTCTTAGTACCATTGAAATAGAACGCTTCACTTGTTCCATTATTACCTATTGAGATGGAAAGCATCACTTGTTTCATTGATTACAACATTTGACAATTTCCCTCAGTTGTTAACAGCTTGTGTTTTTGAACTTCAAATTCAATTTTATAAATTTGACACCTAAGGTTATAGGTCTGAAAGATGAATCCTTTTGAGATATCGCATTTACATTATTTGAATCCTATGGTAAATATATACAAATTGTTGCATTTAATTTGTAAACATGTAGCTTATGCACTTTTGATTTATTCTTTTGATATGTATTTTTAAAGTTTTGCTTTTTTAAGTCTAAGAAGCGCTGTCAAGGACCCTGTGGTCCAATGACACCATGTTGCTCCCTTATATGGGAGGTTGTGGGTTTGAGCCTCAACAGATACTACATTGTAATAGAGTCAGTAGCATTCAAAAAAAAAAAAAGAAAAATAAATTATGCAAGCAATTCTTGTCATATTTTCTGTTCTTTTCTCTTTACAGGTTTTATGAGGGAGTGATTTCTTCTTTTAACCCTAAGACGGAAAAGCACAAGGTACATAAGCCCAACGGGCAGATATTTCTGTATTTTATGTGTTGCATATAATTGCCCTTTGGATATACTATTTTCTATCTTCAAAAATAGGATTTTCCAAGATAAAGGGCAAATGCTCTTCCCTAACAATTTGCTTTTCTAGGATAGTGATATTTAGGCTGAGTTTGACGCATCTTGACTACTCATGCTCCATTATGTTGGCAATTATAAACCAACTCCCATTATTCTAATTTCTGCCCAATCCATTTCGAGATATTTCTCCAGTATTTGTTTGTCAATAACGCACTAATCTTTTTACTTAGAGGCCAAATGTTGAACTACACAAAGCCAAGCCCAGGAGAGCAGGTTTTAAGTAGAGGGCATAGCCTTCTTGTACCTAGATTAACAAGAGCTAGGGAAAAGCCCCAAAGGTCTATAATTATAGTTTAAAGCCTTAAAGCACATTAAAAATGTGGTGGAATCATGTGTTTGTTTCCTCTATTTCAAGAGAGCAATCAGAGCATGCATTGATTCTTAATCACATTCATGGAAAGATTTTAAACATCTGTATCATGATGTATTGGCTTTATCTCGTATCTTCCTTTAATTTTAATGTGCTAAGTTGCTTTCTGTTACTGTACTGTTGTAGGTCATATACATTGATGATGATGTAGAAATCTTGAATCTCAGATGTGAGCGCTGGGAATTGCTTGAAGAGGTTCCAGTCAAAGAAGTGAGTTAAATCCTACGTTGTACATTATCTAGTTAGCAAGCTATGATTTCTTGAAGAGGTTCCAGTCAAAGAAGTGAGTTAAATTCCCACATTGTACATTGTATATTATCTAGTTAGCAAGCTATGATTTTATTGGTTAGCCAACTGCCTCGTTGTAACATAACGTGGATGCAATTTACAGGGGCGTGTAACTGACTGACTTTGCTTTCTGATTGAGTAAAGAGGAAGAGGAAGGGAGATAAGGACGCCGTCGTTTTACTTTTTTTAAAAAATCATTTTTAATTGCCGTTAGTTACGTAAACATATGTTCATAATTTTATAATTTCACATTCTGAATGTATAGTTATGAAGTTATGGATGTGTAGTTATGCAATTCTGAATGTATAGTTATGAAGTTATGGATGTGTAGTTATGCAATTCTGAATGTATAGTTATGAAGTTATGCAATTCTGAATGTATAGTTATGAAGTTAATGGATGTGTAGTTATGCAATTCTGAATGTATAGTTATGAAGTTATGAATGTATAGTTATGCAATTTTGAATGTATAGTTATGAAGTTATGGATGTGTAATAAAAAAAATGATTGGTGGAGTTAAACGGTGTCACAAACGGCACTGTTATTCCACAATAGTGAAACGACGTCGTTTGCAACTGTGTGCACCATGCATGGTGCACACGGTTGCACAGCATAACAATTGTTCTTCGGCAAATTATATCGTGCACCAAGGTGCACCTTAAAAGTTTATGTGTATTATTATATATTATGTTAGATCAGATTGTGTATTATGTTAGAAGTTTATGTGTATTTTACTATACAAATATGTACATATGAAACATGGGATTTTTAGGGTGCACAATGCATTGTGCGCCCTGGTGCACGATATACCAATTATATTTCTTTTACATGAAATAGTTGTTAGCTGATAGCTGTTAGTTGATTGACCGATTGAGTTTGTGGGTTTGACTATTTGATTGCATTAACTGATTGTAGAAAGATGTTTGGTAAATTAGCTGTTAGTTGATAACTGATTACATGCAAAATGACATTCTTAAAATGTTGATCGAAAAAGTTGCTTTGAATAGTTTTTTTAATTTTAGCATTTTGAATCAATCAACTATTACAAAAAGTTAATTAATCAAACACTTATATTTTGACTGTTTAATCAAGTTAAACAGCTAATAGTGGTCAAATAAACTAAAATTGACTAATAAGCTATTTATGTTACCAAACATAGCCTTAAAACAAGTTAAGGGTGTAGACACGACGGTTATAGTCAAACCTGTGGCCGAAAAAAATAGCTGGCACAAAATGCCCCGAGTCGTAGGTACATTTTACGAATCACATTTTAATTATGACGCATTTTATATTTTATTTAAAAAATTAATTCACACACAATTTTAAATTTATAAAAGAAAATACATATATCCCCTCTCAATTTTTACCTCCAAACTTTTCCTGGTTTCATTCATTGGGTGAATGAATTGATAAATTCACCACACCCCCGAGATTTCATCTCATTTTGATTTTGATTCTTCTTTTATGTTATTTTAATTTGATTTATTTTTATTTTATGTTATTTTAATTTAAATGATTTTATGTTATTTTAATTTAAATGATTTTATGTTATTTTAATTTGACTTATTTTTTATATTGGGTTGGCACCGTGGATAGGGGTGTTAGCGAACAGAGCTTTCGGCAAACTACTCGTGTTCGTGTTCGTGTTCGGTAAGCGTTCGTTTATGTTCGTTTGTTAAGGTAAACGAACATTAACAAACAAAATTTAGAGCTCGGTTAATAAACGAACAGAGCTTGAACAGTTGTAAGCTCGTTTGCTAATAGATCGTGAACAAGCTCGTTTGTGTTTGTTTACTAATGTTCGTGAACAAGCTCGTTTATGTTCGTTTAATAATGTTCGTGAACAAGCTCGTTTGTGTTCGTTTAATAATGTTCGCGAACATGTTTACAAACATATATATTATATTATATTAGTTATGTAGTTGTGTTATTTGTTTGATTATTGTTCGTGAACGTAGATTATTTATTGTTCACGAACAAATTGTGATCATGAACATGTGCATGTGTTTGTTTATTAAGTGTTCGTAAACGTAAATAAATATGTTCGTGAACGTGCTTGTTAATGAACATGTTTGTGAACGTGTTTGTTAATGTTAACGAACATGTTTGCAAACGTGTTCACGAACGTTAACAAACACGTTCGCGAACATGTTCGTTAATGTTAACAAACACGTTCGTGAACGTGTTCGCGAACGTTAACGAACACTAACAAACGCTTAACAAACGAACACGAACAGGATTTTCAAAAACCTTAACAAACGAACACGAACACGAACACTCCAAATTTCTTAACAAACGAACACGAACACTCCGTTCGTTTATGTTCGGTTCGTTAACAGCCCTAACCGTGGACAAGGGTTAAGGGCAAATTATGCTGTGCATCTGTATGCACCATGCATGGTGCATACGGATGCAAAACCGACGTCGTTTTATTAAAAACGCGCGTCTCCCCTTAAAAAAAAAAAACAGGTTCGATTCCCAGCAACAACATATGAACTAAAATTTCAGAATCGATGAACTATAATTCCATAATCGATGAACTAAAATTCCAGAATCTAATCTATGAACTAAAAATTCCAAAATGAATGAACTAAAATTCCAGAATCTATGAACTAAAATTTCAGAATCGATGAACTACAATTCCAGAGTCGATGAACTATAATTCCAGAATCAATGAACTAAAATTCCATAATCTATGAACTAAAATTCCAGAATGAATGAACAACATAATGTTGTTGCTGGGAATCGAACCTGAATTTTTTTTTAAAAGGGAAGACGCGCGTTTTTAATAAAACTACGTCGTTTTTGCATCCGTATGCACCATGCATGGTGCATACGGATGCATAGCATAACTACCCAGGGTTAAGCATCAATGGCTGAGTGGTGAAAATTAATAAATAAATTTAATTAACAATCGTGATGAGTTAATTCCAGCAATGGTCCTCCGACTATTGCGATTTTTCAAAATTAGTCATCGACTTTTAATTTAGAAAAAAAAAAAAAGACACTTGACTTTCATATTTGTTTCAACAATGGTCCTTCCGTCAAATATCAGTTAAAGTGGCGTTAAGTAAAGGGGTAGTGTAGTCACTTCTTTAATTGCTTTCTTCTTCCTCTTGCAAATACGTATCCAAACCTATAATATATGCCTACCACACCATCATACACCCATTCTTCTTCCTCTTGCCTATCCTTGTTGTTTTAACACTCTTCAAATTGCCAGGGTCACTTTCACCAGTACACCCATCAGAAACCCCAGCTTCCATATCTTGCACTATAGATGCAAGCCCATCATCATCCTCAAAAAAGCAAGACCTCCTTCAGTCCTTCTTGCTGTTCCTATTGCAGAGGAGTCCATATTAATAACTTTTAATTGTATCTCTCTTATTGAGAGAGATAGGGGGAGAGAGAGAAATAAGGATGAGCATGTGGAGGTGTGGAGCTAGAAATGGGGGAGGTTATAAAGAAGGTTTATGATACGATCCCACATCGGCTCCACAAGAGATTGTGGAATGGTACTTAAGTTGGGGTCAAACCTCCACTCATGAGCTAGCTTTTGTAGTGGAATTAGGGTATTTGCTTGAGTACCGTATCAGATTGGTAGAGGGATTCTGTATGAAGGAAGATTTAGAGAGAGAGAGAGACCGGTTTCAGGGATTCTGCCAAGGGGATGGCTTTGTTGTTAGTAAGGTACGGAGGGGGATTCTGTATGTGCCAAGGGGATGGCTTTGTTGTTAGTAAGGTACGGAGGGAGGGAAGCGAGCCGAGGAGAAGTCGCCGGCGTCTGATGATGTAGGACTACACTATCCCTGTACTTAAGGCCTTAAGGTCGGCGTCGGCCTTGTGACCCTGGCAAGATGAAGAAGAAACCAATTAAGGAAACGACTACATTATCCCTCTACTTAAGGCCACGACCTTAACTAATGTTTGAAAGAAGGACTATTGCTGGAACAAATCAAGTATCATTTTTGTTTAAATTAAAAGTCGATGATCAATTTTCTGGAAAATTGCAATAGTCGGGGGATCATTGCTGGGATTTGATAAAGAAAATTTTGTAAAGAAAATATAGAAAGGATGTTTACAAAATATTGTGTTTATTATTTTCAAAAAATATAAAATATCAGAGAAATTAAGAACGCGCCAACAAGGTCATCTCCAACGCCCTTCTCCTCAAAAGACAAAAATACAAAACCGCTCTAAAGAGCTTTGGCGACAATAGGCAGTTGATTCTTAAGAGTGTGACTTAAAAGCGCATATGGAATTTTTTTGGTATGGAATGGAATTAATCACACAAAGAGCAGAAGAAACCAGACAGGATTACAAACTCAGCATTGTACAACCGCGCATAAATGAGCATATAAACCGATCCTTCTCTGTCAACTCCAATTCAGCATTTCTTTATCCGGATTTACATTTGCTGTATTTTGGGTGTCTAGGGGGTCCTCTTTTCGAGTGAAGTACAATTAATTTGGGTTCTCTAGTTCTAGGGCTTTCAGTCTTGAACTCTTGATTGAGGGGAGGGCTCTGTTCGCTGAGAATGATGGCTTCGGCTGCTGCTGCTGCACCTCTTCCTTCACAAAAGGAGCTTGAGGAAATGCTCATTCAGTCTGGAATTCAGCTCTCTACACCTCCTTCATCCACTGCCGAGCTTCTCAGCCTCCTTGACGTAAAATTCTTTCTCTTTTCTTTTGCATACAAAGGTTCAATTATGCTTGGTTTGGTTTTCATTAATGGGATTTCTTCGCCAGGCAAATGATTATAAAATTTTAGGGTCTCTTTTCCTGGCTGAAAGGATCAATTCTTATGTTGTTGTTGTTCTGTCTACGTTTTATTTAGAAATGTTTATGCTACAAATGTTATATAATTAATATTATTATTTTGCTACTGAAAATTTCATAATGCATAATTAGTCTTCATTAAAACTTTGCTTATTTTTTGACATTTTGAATAAAGTAAATAAAATATTTATAATTTGTGAACTTCCCAGTATAGCCATTTCATGGATATTTTGCATCTAAGTATGGCATTTTACCCTATTTGTTTTATATGTCATTACTGTCTTTTGGACAAAATTTATAACCAAATGTATACACTTATGGATTTTATTCATATTCAGGATTCTGAAAAGCTTCATACTATTAAAGATTACAGAAAAGAGTTGGTAGGGGCTAAAGTCAGAGTTTTGGTGGCCCCTAGATAAAAGGCAAGTACTTAAGATGGGTAAATGTAATGACTGTCTTAGTACCCATTGAAATAGAAAGCTTCACTTGTTCCATTAGTACCTATTGAAATGGAAAGCATCACTTGTGCCATTGATTACAACATTTGACAATTTCCATCAATTGTTATCAGCTTGTGTTTTTGAACTTCAAAGGCAATTTTATAAATTTGACACTTAAGGTTATAGGTCTCAAAGATGAATCCTTTTGAGATATCACATTTACATTATTTTAATCCTATGGTAAATATACAAATTGTTGCATTTAGTTTGTAAACATGTAGCTTATGCACTTTAAGATGTACTATTTAAGTTGTCTTGTAAATTGTGCAAGCGATTCTTGTTATATTTTCTGTTCTTTTCTCTTTACAGGTTTTATGAGTGAGTGATTTCTTCTTTTGACCCTAACACGAAAAAGCACAAGGTGCATAACCCCAACGTGCCGATATTTCAGTAGTTTATGTGTTGCATATAATTCCCTCTACTGCCCAATGAATATCCTACTTTCTATCTTCTAAAATAGGATTTTCCAAGACGAAGGGCAAAGGCCATTCCTTAACAGTTCGCTTTTCAAGGATACTGATATTTAGGCTGACTTTGACCCATTTTGACTACTCTCATGCTCCATTATGTTGGCAATTATAAACCCAGTGTCTAAGGGAGTTTTGAGTCTCAACTCTCAAGCAAATCCAATGTTTTCTTCTTTTCCATTTTTAAACTATTATACTTTGTCCATTTATCCTTATGTTGTCTTGCCCGTGACGGGAGAACATAACATCTTGCATCTGTGAAATTATGAATTTATCTACACCCGTTCTACCCTATAATAATACAAAAATGGAGGTATTTAATACTTTATTTGTTCAAAACTTAGGCCAGGTTGCAAACAATTTCAGTATTTATTGATTTATTATTTCTTTCTACCTGAGCATTCTAACATATATCATATATGAGCATCTATGTTGAAAAAGTATTGTCTTTTGGTGCTCAGGTCATTTTCCCTCAGATTATAGTATCACTTGAAAAGTTATATTACATTGATAGTAACTGCTATAGTAAGGCTCTGAGAGTTCTTGAAGCCGTTGCGAAGTACAGGTTGTGTGTGATGCTATTGGATTTTGACTATGCGTTAGCTGTTAACGTTTTCCAACTGTTTCTCAAAAGCATCAGGTATCTCTCCATAGGAAACCTTTAACTATAATATATATTGCATAATAAGTGTTTATTCTTATTGTTGTTTCAATGTTGGTCATATTAGCTCCTAGTAAGGGTTATGTATGCACATAAGCTTTTATGTAATATGACATATTGTTGTCCAACTATAGTTTTCTTCAGATTTTGGTCCTGTTTGGTAAGTAACGGTTTGCAGTTAGCTGATTGGGTTAATTAGATGATATAACTAGTTGATAACATCAGCTGATTGCAGGGAGGTGTTTAGTAAATTAGCTGTTAGCTAATAGTTATTTAGTATAATTTCTTTTCTCAAAAAGTTAATTGAAAAAGCTGCTCAAAGCAGCTTTTTGAATTTTAGCATTTTGGAGTTGATTTTTTAACCAAGCCAAACAATTAATAGTGGTCAAATAAGCCATAATTGACTGATAGGCTAATATTTTATCAAACATGGCCTTTATACTGATCTTTCAAAACACTTATTATTAATTGTAGTTAACTTTTCTAATTCTAGAGTGGTAGTTACCCAGTCGTTCATATTATATACTCCGTAGCATATAATTTTGATGTTTTCACCAAGTCAGTTTCCTTCCTTGGATGCTTACAAACTAATATAATATTCTGCTACATTGTACATTTGTACGCTTTAATGAGTCTAGAATTGACCCTTCACTTTTGGTCAAGCCTCAAGCATACCAATGCTGTATTAAGATAAATGGTAGACATCATGTCTCAGCTCATAGAAGAAAGAGATAAGGTCTCACTAGATTTTCAAGTGTCCATTCTTGATAGCCTCACCTAAAAATCTAGTGAGACTTCATCTATTTCTTTTATGAGCTGAGACATGATGTCTACAATGTATCTTAAATTCTTAATACAACATTTGTATGTTTGGGACTTGATCAAAAGTAAAGGGTTAATTCTATTGACTCATTAAAGAGTAAAAATGTACACTTGGTAAAAATATCAAAAGTTCACCAAAATTATGTGCTATATAAACAAGTATATGAAAACTATATGTTTAGCATACTTGCCTCATGAACAACTAGAAAAAATTGTGTAGCAACCACTTTAGATTACATTAGAAAATTTAACTACAAGTAATAAGTGTTTTGAATGATCAGTATAAAATGTGAAGAAAATCATAATTGGACAACAATGTGTCATATTACATAAAAGTTTATATATAACCCTTACCAAGAGCTAATATGGCCAACATTGAAACAACAATAAAAACAAACACTTATTTTGCAACACACGCACACACACACGCACACACGCGCACACACACACACACGCACGCACGCACGCACGCACACACACGCGCACACACACACACACACACACACACACACATATATATATAGGGAAAATTTTAATTTATGCCCCTCAAAAATAGGTCAATTATCAATGTTACCCTTGAATTATTAGTGATGTAAATGCTGCCCCTCAATTTTCAAAATATGGCTTATATTGCCCCTCCCCTAATATGAAGGAGGAGAAAAATTGTTGTTGACGGAAGGAGAACAATCGAAGAAAGAAAAAATGAGTAAAAAAACGTGGTATTCGAACAAGAAAGACGACGTGTAACCATATTTACATCACTAATAATTCAGGGGAGGGGCAATATATGTCACATTTTGAAAATTGAGGGGTAACATTTACACCACTAATAATTCAGGGGTAACATTGATAATTGACCTATTTTTGAGGGCATAAATTAAAATTTTCCTTTTATATATATATATATATATATATATATATATATATATATATATATATATATATAGTATTATTATTATTATATTTAAAAAATTTTGGGAACATGGAGGGGTATCCCCACTCCCGTCTCGGTCTCCCACTTAAAATTGAAAACATTCTCAATCCACACTTCTGTTCAAAAAAAATTTCAATCGTCGTCCTCGTGGGGGCAGGGATTGGGGATCCCCATTGAGGATGGGATAATTGACATCCCTAATCTGGAGAGCTCTTAGGAAAATCTTGTGTACTACTGTTAATCTAAGGGGAACAACGTGGTACCATTGAACTACAAGGTCCTTAGTTAACAAGGTACTTTTACTCACACTATAACTACAACTTTTAATTATGACAAAATTTATATTTTATTTTAAAATTAATGTACAACTTGAAAAACATTTAAAAAAAAAAAAAAAGAAGACATAATTGAGTAATATAACTTTCATTGGCTCTTATAAGATAGTTATTATATTTGGGAGAAGATAGTTATTATATTATTTCACAAATAATTTAATATGGAGAAAATGTTTTTTATATCTCACAAATTCTTTCATAATATGACTTACAATTGATGGGTAGAGAAAAAAAAATAAGTGTGTGAGACCATTTCATTTTAAGACGTGAAACGTGAAACACTTTATTGGAAGAAGAAAAATTTGAATGTGAATAACACAACTCTTAATTTTTCTCAGCCTTAATGTTAATGACAATCTAAGATGTATGATACGCATAATTATGGAGATTGGAGAGATATGGAATTCTATAAATTATCTCGGCTTACCATCACTTGTAGTAGAATGAAACAAAAAGGATATTTTGAGATTCCTTAAGAATAAAGTTCTCAGCAGAATCATGGAATCACAAATTCTTATCAAGAGCTAGAAAAGAAGTTCTTATACAAAGTGTGATACAAGCACTATCTTCCTATGGTATGAGTGTATTTCAAATACCAACGGAGAATGTGAAAGAGATTGAATGTGCTATGAATGTTTTTTGATGGGGAGCAAATATTACAATCGTAACGATATTCAATGGAAATCTTGATCAAACCTTTGTATTCCCAAATATTGGGGTGGTATTGGCTTTCGGAAACTGGACATCTTTAACGCTGCTGCACTGTTATGCAAGCAAGCTTGGAGACTCATTCAATTCCCCTTGTCCCTTGTTGCAAGAGTCTTCCAAGCAAAATACTACCCATGTTCCTCATTCTTAGATGTTAGAAGTAGCAGCAACCCATCCTTTATTTGGAACAATCTCTTAACTACCAAGGAGATCATCAGAAATCATAACTGTTGGAGGATGGGTAATGGTAACTCCATTAATATTTGGAGAGACATATGACTTCGTGATACCTCAAATCCACAGATCACCACACCACCTTTCCCTTTCTGGAAAATGTTGTTGTTTCCTCCCTCCTCAACAACCAAGATCAAAGTTCGTACGTGGACACAATTCAAAATATATTTAACCATTGTGACGCCACTCTCATCACAAACATTCCCATGCCTATGTTCAAAGGAGATGATAAATTAATTTGGATGAGGGAAGACTGAGGTCACTTTACAGTTAAAAGTTGTTACAAGGCTCTTGTGGGTGAGCAGAATATTGATAACAAGAAAGATTAGGTCTCATGAAAAAGTAATGTTCCTCACAAGGTAAAAATTGGCTTATATATGAGAATCAAAATAAATGCAAAAACAAGCACCATTTACACATATTATACTCCGTAATTATAATTATAACATAATGCTAGCAACAGAATTAAGACTTAAACACATATAATTTATTATTACTAAATTTGTATTCAAGTATTAATTTTGTTACTAGCATAATTTAAAATTATAATTATAATATTTGTAAATAGTGTCTTTTACTTACTTTACTATTATTTTTAATAATCTAAAAACATATTTAAAATTGAACAAAAAATGTCAATTTTAAAAGAATGGAAGGAACAAATATAAATGTATGAATAATTCAAGAGGAAAAATACTATAACATATTAAGGGGAAAAGTGTAATTTTCACTATACTAGTATTTGCACCCGTGCGATGCACGGAATGGATTTGTTGTAATATATTGAGAATATATTAAGGGATATATAATTATTTAAATTAGGACATCAAATATTATATAGTACAATTAAAGATATGATTTGGATCGTTTATATATTTTAATGTTATCATTGCTTGAATTTGTGCACATAATTGCTCAAATGAATAGCTAATATCTAGATGTACGCATGCGGTGCTATAACTTTGAAGATTTTATTTATCATTTTTTAGTATTTTCATGAATTAGACAAATGTGCTCGTTCTCTAACAACTCAGTTATAGAAATGAATTGCTATCATTATTCATTTGTATGGAAGATATATATATATATATATATATATATATATTTGTCTAGATATATAACAATTTTTTCATTTAAAAAAAAATAATATCACTGATTATATTTACACATTATTGAAATCTTTTTGTAGACGACATTGGTAGTGACAACACAATCTTGTTCATCTTCGTCTAGAGCTAACACCTTCACTTCATCAAGACGGGTTACTTGGGTGAAAATATATAATGGTAAAATATCACTCAATTAGTTATCCTTTTATATTTTCAGACAATTAGTAATATTAGATTCATTTTCAGACAATTTTTTTTTAAAATTTTCAATCAATTAGTTAATTAGAATATCTAATTCAGTGATATTTTTACCTAATTTTCGTTCCATTTTTATTTGATGATGTAGATATTATTATTGAAATATTTCTATTCCATTTTTAATTTACCTTTATTATTGTTTAAAATATGCATTTAGTATTGATAATGTATAATATTATTATTAAAATATTTTTCTCTAATTTTTAATTTTCATTACATTTTTAATTAAAATGCAATGATCTGACCATTTTTTTTAGTCAATTATGGATCATTTTTTTTATTTGCAATCAATTATCAATATTCATTTCCTTTTATATTTTCAGTCAATTAGTAATATTAGATTCATTTTCAGTCAATTATTATTTTTTATTTTCAGTCAATTAGTCAATTAAAATATAGATGCAGTGATATTTTTACCTAATTTCAGTTCCATTTTAATTTGAAGATTTAGAATATTATTAATGAAATATTTTTGTTCCATTTTTAATTTACCATTACTATTTTTTTTTAAATATGTCTTTACTATTTGATTATGTAAAATATTATTATTGAAATATTTCTTTTCCATTTTTAATTTTTCTTTACTTCTCTCAAAACAAAAACAAAAACAAAGAAACCAAAAAAAAAAAAAAAGACTTTGGACTTCTCAATACTTGTCCACATTGATGAGCAAGCAATTATGTTTGAACGATGAGATCAAGAGCTCATTTTTTCAAACATTTTCAATGTGAGATCAAAATGATCCCACATCATTTACAAAGGGAGCCACGGGCTCCTTTTCGTCTTTTTTTTTTTTTTAATTTTAATTTTATTTTGTATATCGTTCTGTTTGGATTATTATTATTATTATTATTATTATTATTATTATTATTATTATTTGATTATTGGAAAATTCGTCATTTTAACAATTTATCTTTAATCAAAATACCAAAAATATTATTTAATAACTCAGTAATTTGCTCCAAACTGCTAAAAATTAAAACAATACATACATTTTGGGTTTATCTTTCCAAACCCCCACTAATAATAAATAAATAATACATAATAAATAATAAATAATAAATAAATAAATAAATAAACAATACATAATAAATAAAAAATAAAAAAAAAACTAAAATAAGAAGACAAAACTAAAGTTTCTTAAATAATAACATTTTGACTTCTCAATACTTGTCACATTGATGGGCAAACAATTATGTTTGTACCTCTTATATAGAGGAGCTCAAGAGCTCCTCTTTTCAAGCATTTTCACTATGTGCATAATTATAGAACTATATATTCATAATTTTTGAACTTTATATATTCATAATTATGAACAATTTTAGAACATTGTCTACCTTGTAAGGTGACCACTATTCCACAACATAATTTTTGTGCAATTATGTTTGTAAGAGCGGCAATGCTCCTCTTATATGGAGGAGCTCTCTCTTTTCAAACATTTTCAATGTGGGATCAAAATGATCACACATCATTTATAAAGGGAGCCCGTGACTCCACTTTGTCTTTTTTTTTTTTTAACTTAATTTTATTTTGTATATAGTTTTGTTTGGATTATTATTATTGTTGTTGTTGTTGGTGGTGGTGTGGTGGTTATTATTGTAATTTGATTATTTGGCAAATTCGTCAAAATTTTAAGAAATTTGTGTGTTTAACATTTTATATTTAATCAAAACACCAAAAATATTATTTAATAACTTAGCAATTTGCTCGAAATTGCTAAAAACTAAAACAACTCATATACATTTTGGACTTCTCAATATTTGCCCGCATTGATGGACAAACAATTATGTTTGTAAGAGGAGCTCAATAGCTCATTTTCCAAATATTTTCAATGTGGAATGAAAATGATCCAACATCATTTACACTTTTGTCTTCTTCTTTTTTTTTTTAAAAAAAAAAATTTAAAATTTTATTTTGTATATAGTTTTGTTTGCTATTTATAGCTTGTTGTTTGTGTTAATTAATTAAAAAAAAAAAAGCCTTTAGACTTCTCAATACTTGCCCACATTGATGGACAAACAATTATGTTTGTAAGAGGATCATTGCTCCTCTTATATAGAGAAACTCTCTCTTTTGAAACATTTTCAATGCGGGATCAAAATGATCCCACATCATTTACAAAAGGAGCCCGTGACTCCCCTCTGTCATTTTTTTTTTTAAATTTAATTTTATTTTGTATATAGTTTTGTTTGGATTATTATTATTATTATTATTATTATTATTATTATTATTATTATTATTATTATTATTATTTTTGTTGTTGTTGTTGTTATTATTATTGTTGCTGTTGTTGTAATTTGATTATTTGGCAAATTTGCCAAAATTTTAAGAAATTCGTCTGTTTAATATTTTATATTTAATCAAAACACTAAAAATATTATTTAATAACTTAGCAATTTGCTCGAAATTGCTAAAAACTAAAACAACTCATATACATTTTGGGTTAATCTTTCCCAAACCCCCTAATAAATTAAAAAAAAATAAAAAAAATAAAAAAACTAAAATAAGAAGCCATTAAGATAATGTTTCTTAAATAAGAGTCTTTTTGACACGTTGGGCTTCAATAGGTTGAGAAACTTTATATGAACGTATACTACATGTAACAGGGTCAATTGAATAGTTATGCTGTGGAACCGTGTCCACCTTGCAAGGTGGACACATTTTTATGTTAATAATTACTTAACTATATGTTCATAATTATAAAGCTAAATATTCATAATTATTGAATTACATATTCATAATTACAGAATTCTATGTTCATAGTTACTGAATTATATATTCATAATTATAAATATATATATACATAATTTTTGAACTTCATATTCACAATTATTGAATCTCTATATTCATAATTACAAAATTATATGTTCATAATTATGTTCACAACACTATGTTCATACTTATAAAACTATATATTCATAATTTTTGAACTATATATTTATAATTATGAACAATTTTAGAATCGTGTCCACCTAGCAAGGAGGACACGATTCCACAGCATAATTTGACGGGTCAATAGTACTTAAAAAAAAAAAAAAAAGTCTTTGAACTTCTCAATACTTGTCCACATTGATGGGCAAACAATTATATATGTTTGTAAGAGGAGCATTGCTCCTCTTATATAGAGGAGTTCAAGAGTTCCTCTTTTCAAACATTTTCAATGTGGGATCACAATGAACCCACATCATTTACAAAGGGGAGACACCTTTGTCTTCTTCTTATTTTCTTTTAAAAAAATTTTAATTTTATTTTGTATATAGTTCTGTTTGGATTATTATTATTATTATTATTAATTTAATTTAATTTTATTATTATTACATTATTACATAAGATTTTTATTATACTTGAACAATAATATTATCAATTATATTATATAATATAATACCATACATAATATTACCAATTAATAAATTTTATTTTATTTTCATTTGACATTTACTTACCAAATAATCTTTACTACAAAAGTTTGGACGAGAAAATGAAATAGGATGATTTTTTTTAATATATAAATAATAATAATAATATATAATAATATATATATATATATATATATATATATATATATATATATATATTAATTATTACCATAATACCTAATTTATAATTCAGACTTTAAAATTATTATTATGATTTATTATTGTTGTTGTTGTTATTATTATTATTAACATTAACATTAACATTAACGTTTTATAAATTCTGTGTAATTTATATATGCACTATGCATAAATTCCAAATTTTCTAGTATAATAATATCGTCTTCTCATATATATATGAAATATTATTAATTGTATAAAATATCTATATATATATATATATATATATATATATATATATATATATATATAATGGATGATATTACAGAAATGCCCTTAAATTTTGAGGGAGACAATTTGTCAAGAAAGATTTTAATTTTAATTATATATAGATATAGATATAGATTTCATTAATTATACTAATTATAATTACCAAATATTGTGGCAATTACCATAATAATTTCATTAATTATATTATATTAATATTAATTATAATATTTGTTCTCTTCCAATATTTAAGTACATAACCATAAAACTACTATAATAATTACACAAAAAGAAGGAAAGAAAAATTATGAGAATAATTACCTTTAATAAAAATTAGGAAATTATATTAAAAATTAATTATATATTAAGGTAAGTATAATTCATTTTGTGTCATTAATATTATACATTAAGTATAAAAATATATATGTATATAAATTACCATAATAATTACATCGAAAAAGATGACAATACATAATTATTAGGCAATAATATTAATAATTACATAGTAATTATTAAGGCAAGTATAATTGATTTTGTACTAATAATAATATACATTACGTATGTGTGTGTGTGTGTGTGTATATATATATATATATTATATATATATATATATATATATACTTTTAATTCTATTTTGATAAGCATTGTTTGTGTATATATTTTAATAAAATATTCATTATGAAGGGGATATAATTTAAAAAGTAAATTATTAATTAGATTACCTAATATAATTTTCCTACTAATTGATTCTATGCTACTATGTATAATTTATATATTTGAAAATTTTTTAAAGCTAAATACCTATGAATTGTCTTAATAATTAAGATAATGTTTAGTCAATCAATAGTTAATAGTACTATTATTTTAATTTTTTTAAATAAGATATAATATTATTAAATCAAAATAATTAAAAATAATGTGTACAATTTATTTTTTTTTGAAAACCAAAGCAATTTTCATTTCCTTCTTGAAAATAATGTGTACATATTACCAAAGATTTTATAATAGTAATTTTTATTGCCTAATAGAATTTGTCAATTATTAAACATTGTTTATGGTAATTATTGTATGACATTTGATACTAAAATTATTAGGTAGAATTTTTATAATTAAGGTATAATATTACTCTTGATAAAATTGCCACATTGGCAAAATCTATTACTGCATTATACACGTGAGATTTCAATCTTAAAATAAAACATATCATTAGAAAAGAAAGAACCACAATATTTGAGCACAAATCAGCACTTACTTAGTACATTAAATATGTAATTCGTTCCACAATTCCGTTTCTTTGTATGGTTTAGGTACTTTTTTTATTCATTATATTGAAATCAAATTTATTTAAAATAATGTGTCCTCAATATAAAATAAAGTATACTTGTCTGAATAATTATTTATTAATATAAATTTACAATTATAAATTTGTATAACAAAAAACATATAAACTTCTGGTTAAAAAAAACAAAAGTCTCTCAATTTCCTTTTTCTCTTTACTCACTATCACATTCTCACTCTCTCCAGAAAATGACTAAGTAGGATGAGAAAAGGCATTCATCTACAACGTCCTCACACCTCAATTCGATTTAGCTTTTGCTTGATTGCTCTTTTGCCCAGCGAACCACGTAAGTCCTTAACGCTGCTTGTTAAAAAAAACATAGAAACTTGAATGACATGTACAAATCTCGAAGTCAACATACTAACTCTAAACTTCAAAAAATATTACAAAATTATCAAAATTACCGTCTTTATCATCCTCGATCGCATCTCTACAATCTTCCATAAAAACTAAACCAATAGAGTTATGTTACAAATGCTCTTCCTCCTCAATTTCCTTTTGTTGAAGTAGAGCCTCCTTAAGTATCTTCAAACTCATACCAGACGATATAAACTGCAAAACATATTGAAGTACGTAAGAATATAGTTAGAAAAATGTAGAAAATTCATACAAAAAGAAAGCAGAGAGATGAGTCTGAGATTCTTTGATTAAAGAAGTCCTTGTATTTATAGGTAGGAAATACTAATTCAAAAGGAAAGTATAATAATTTATTTATTTAAGGGAAAGTATAATAATTTATTTATTTAAGGTAATAACATTATTATTATTATTAGTATTATTATTTATTTAATTTCCATTTGACATTTACTTACCAAATAAATTTTACTATAAAAGTTTTGGGGGGAAAATTTGTTAGGAGGATTATACTTTTATATATATATATATATATATATAGATATTGATATATAGATATATAGATATAGATATATAGATATATAGATTTTATCAGAGACATTCAAGGCATCTCCAAGGCCCTTCGCCTCCAAAGACAAAAATTCAAAAACCCTCTGAAGAGCTTTGGCGACAATTGGCAGTTGATTCTTGAGAGCGCGACTTAGAAGCGCATATGGATTTTGTTTGGTATGGAATGGAACTAATCACGCAAAAAGCAGAAGAATCCAGGCAGGATTACAACAACGCAAAAATGAGCAGGAATCCACACACAAACCGTTCGTTACGTTCTTTATCAACTCCAATTCAGAATTTCTTTATCCGCTTTGTCAACTCCAATTCAGCATTTCTTTATCCGCTCTGTCAACTCCAATTCAGAATTTCTTTATCCGGATTTACATTTGCTGGATTGGGTGTCTGTGGGTCCTCTTTTCGAGTGAAGTACAATTTGGGTTCTTTAGTTCTAGGGTTTTCAGTCTTGATTGAGGGGAGAACTCTGTTTGCTGAGAATGATGGCTTCTGCTGCTGCTGCTGCACCTCTTCCATCACAAAAGGAGCTTGAGGAGATGCTCATTGAGTCTGGAATTGAGCTCTCTACACCTCCTTCATCCACTGGCGAGCTTCTCAGCCTCCTTGAAGTAAAATTCTTTCCCTTTTCTTTTGCATATAAAGGTTCAATTATGCTTGGATTGGTTTTCATTGATGGGATTTGTTCACCAGGCAAATGATTATAAAATTTTAGGGTCTCTTTTCCTGGCTGAAAGGATCAATTCTTATGTTGTTGTTGTTGTTGTTCTATCTACGTTTTATTTAGAAATGTTTATGCTTTCATCTCTAGTTTATTCATATATGATTTTAGGAACTGACATGTTGAATTACACACACACACATACTCAAAACTACAGTCCTCATCTGGACATTATATGTTTACTACTGTTGTTTTAACTCTTCTGTTGCATTGCATTTTCTTTTAGAAAGCTGAATCAGAACTGTAGTCCTCATCTGGACATTATATGTTTACTACTGTTGTTTTAACTCTTCTGTTGCATTGCATTTTCTTTTAGAAAGCTGAATCAGAACTGAAGAGCATAGGGCAAGACCCTTCAGTGTCGATGAGAAATGTACTTGAGCCAATTAAAAAAGCGCTGATTGAAACGAAACTTCTGAGACATTCTGATAAAACCATTGAGGTTTCTGTTGCATCTTGTATCTGTGAAATTATGAGAATATCTGCACCCGTTCTACCCTATGATAATACAGAAATGGAGGTATTTAATACTTTTTCAAAACTCAGGCCGGGTTGCAAACAATTTTAGTATTTATTTATTTATTATTTCTTTCTACTTGAGCAGTCTAACATATATCATATATGTGCATCTATGTTTAAAAAATATCATCTTTTGGTTCTCAGGTCGTTTTCCATCAGATTATAGCATCCCTTGAAAAGTTATATGACATTGATAGTAACTACTACAGTAAGGCTCTGAGAGTTCTTGAAGCCGTTGCGAAGTACAGGTTGGGCGTGATGCTATTGGATTTTGACTATGTGTTAGCTGTTAACGTTTTCCAACTGTTTCTCAAAATCATCAGGTATTTTCTAGTTGTTCATATCATATAGCGTATAATTTTGATATTTTCACCAAGTCAGTTTCCTTGGAAGCTTACACACTATAGTATAATGTTCTGCTATATTGTACATTTGTACTCTTTAATGAGTCTATAGAATTGACCTATCATTTTTTATCAAGCTTCAACCATACCGATGCTGTATTAAGATACATGGTAGACATCATGTCTCAACTCATACAAGAAAGAGATGAAGTCTCACTAGATTTTCAAGTTTCCATTCTTGAAAGCCTCAGAAAGGAAACTCTGGTAATAATCACTATGCAAATATTGATGCTATCTCCAAACATTGTTTTCAATTATTTGATTAACTATGTATGTTTTTATCTAGGCTACTGCACCTTGTTCAATGGTATTGGGAAAAGAAGACTTGGAAAAGTGTGCTGCCAGATTGAAGCCTTGTCTTTTAGAATTAATGACAAATATGAACATGAATTTGGATGATTATTGCAAAGTACTTGGCTCAATATTGCATGAAGTTCCTGAGGGAGAAAACATGGTATCTATGTGTTTGCGTATTTTTCATTAAACTTGTTGACTTCCTACTGTAGTATTTCCTTTGAAGATCAGAAGATGTTTATAGATTAAGATAATTTGGGTGTGTTCAGCGTATGCTCTTGGATAGAATGAGCAGTTGGAATCTGTTGAAGGCTAGAAGCTAGGTGAAGGGAGTAGACATTAAGAAAGACGTACTATTGCAAGAAGTTATGACTGATGTAGCATTAATAAGAATGAATTGGAGAAACAGAATCCATATAACTGAACTTAACTAAGCTAGGATTGGTCGAGTTGGGTTGAGGTTATGCTCTCAAGCTTCAAAACTTTGTTATCTATTATCTGCTGTCAGCGTAAGGTTTGGTAGTCAAGAGATGCATTAGTTTTTGGGAAAATTGCAATTTTGGTCCTTTAGTTATAGCCACGGTACAAACTTAGTCCCTGAGTTATATGTGTGACCATCTTTAACCCCGAAGTTATGCACGAAGTGGCGATTTTAGTCCCTCAGGGACTTTCTACCGCCAATTTGTCACTTACTAAAGTGGCTGATTTGGTCCTTCAAGGACTCAAATTGCCACTCCATGCATCACTTTGGGGTTAAAAATGGTCACGCATATAACTCAGGGACTAAGTCTATACCACAAGTATAACTGGAGGATCAAAAATGCAATTTTTCCTTAATTTTAAAATCATAGAACCATTTATCCTTAAAGAAGAAGTCTTTAATACTGTCTAGATTTAAGTCATGGGCATCTGATCTGCTTGTTTTATGCTGTCACTTGCCATTCTACATTGAGATATGATGAATATGATATTCTTCTGTGTTTGTGGGAGGAGGGGGTTTCCTTCTAATGGATAACAATCTAATTTTTCATTTTTTTTGTGAATGATCAGGTGGAAAATGCTGGTTCTGTACCACCTATAGAAGGAACATCTGCACTTCAACTTCCTCAGGTACCACTACTGGATGCCACTCCAACAATGAATAACAATAACAATAACCTGGAACCTGATGGGTCATTGAAGGCATTAAACATTCGCAATCAGGCTGAACAGCTAAAAGATACTGATGCACCGTCTGATCCCATGCATAAAAATACAAAAGAGTTGCAACAACAAATGGATCTGAGTGCACTGTCAGAGAAGATAAGACCTGATAAGGGACATGATTCTTTTGGGATGAACAAAAGCAAATGCTCTGATGAAGAACCTACTATCAAGAAGGAACAAGAGAAGAAATGTCCTTGCAAAAGGGGCCGACCAAAGAAGAATCAGACAGGTCTCACCGTGCAAAAGAGATATGAAGGGACTAGGTCTGCCCAGAGAAAACTTAAAGAAAAGGTACTACTGTAATGGTGCTTGCAGATTCTCTAGATTTCTGGTTAGAGTAATCTTTGTGATTCTATCTATTCAGTTTGCTAATCATTATATTTCTGCATTGCCTTAACCCATAACTAATTGGTTTGCATCTCTTAATTGAGTTCTATTAAAACATAAATTTCCATCTGCCACTTTCTCTTCTATCTCTAATTAGTACCATATTAGTGGTTTAGGATATCTTACTGCTAAATTGTGTCCTCTATTAGGGTCCGTTTGGAAAGCAGGAAAATGACTTTTAGAAAATGAGTCATTTTCCAGAAAACATTTTCTTTTCCGGTGTTTGACTAAACAACGGAAAATTTCCTTTATGTGTTTGGTTCATTTTCCAGAGAATGAGCAAGAAAACATACAATAGATGTGACTTCATGTATAAACCAAAAAAAAAAAAATATTATTTTTTTTTAATAACATTGAACTTGTTTCCTTGCCGGAAACCAGACCAGAGACTGGTTTGATTTCCGGCAAGGAAACCAATTGCCGGAAACCAGATTGGTCAAGGAAACCAATCTGGATTCCGGTATCTGGTTTTCCAAGTCGGAAACCAAACTGGTTTCCGACTTGGAAACCCAGATTTTGGATTTCCATGTCGGAAGCCAAATTGGTTTCCGACTTGGAAAACCATATTCTGGATTTCCAAGTCAGACTTGGAAATCCAGAACTAGATGATTCCAAGTCGAAAAATAGTTTCCGATGTCGAGAAGCGAAGCTTGAAGCGGAGAAGAAGCTTGAAGCGGAAAATGACTTCCTCTAAAAAAAGGGGGAAGTCATTTTCCATAAAAATGACTCTATTTTCCATTGACCCAACTTCATTTTCCTTTGACTTTAGTGTTTTCTTACTTACCAAACACTAAAAACCCGCAGAAATCATTTTCCGCGTTTCCAAACACACCGTTAATGTATTCCAAGAAAATAAAAAAATTAGGAACTTAGTATCATATTCTCCTTCTTGCAACCAGTGCACCCCTAGACATATGTTGAACTTGAGGTATCTCAGCATTAAATCATTTCCACCGTAAGTGTACCAAAAAAGAATGCATAATTGGTAATACTATATTATTGCACTTTCCAACGAGTGTGTTGATTGTGAGGGATTGAAAAGCCTAGTGGGTGGTGACTAAGCGGAAGCAAAATATGTGAGAATACTTGGAATAGAGAGAATATATGATTATGTTAATAATAATAGATTGTCTCTCTATGTTTCTTGAACGGTATAGAGTGTATAGAGATTCTATATTTATAGAAACATTGGGTTAAACCATTCCTACCTTGAATAGGAAATCAAGATTACTCCTAATAGGAATAGGACTAAGGCTTCCTATTATTCAACACTCCCCTCAAGCTGGAATATCTAGAAGTTCCACGCTTGAATTAAAACAAACACTCCACCTGACTCAAAATTACAAATGAAGATTAAATGCCGCTAGAGGATAATAGTGTTAAATGTCGTCGAAAGACATGGCAGTATACACAACCCTTGGAAATGAAGTTGAAAGCATCAAGGATGGATTTGAACATGAACAAGCTCAAGGTAACAAAGTGACACAAACACTCTTGAACAAATGTAAAAAAGCCTTCATCAAGAGCAGTAGAGGTGAAATGGAGCAGGAGCAATAAATGGGTACATATGGTCTATAGCAATGAAGATAGCCAAAGCGATAAAGAGAAGCCCCATAGCAATGAAAGAACAAAACATGCGTGGTTCATGGTAATACTCCCCTAGCCCCCCTTTCTTGAAACTTGAGAAATAATAAATGGCCTTTGGACATAAAATGGAACAAATAAGGCACACTGAAAATGAAGAAGCAAATACGGTAATACCAAAATTGAACTCCCTCAGGAAAGAAACTTTGACAACGGATCCAAAAATCCTTTAAATTTCATAAAAGACCAAAATTTAGCGAAAAAGGGACAATGGAACACCATTGGCGATTCTTAGAACAAGAACCTATGCAAGACAGTTGGAAAAGTTGATTTCACATATCTCACTATGAGAAAGATATTTGAAGCAACTAGGCCTTCCAAGGGAAATCGTGGGAGGAATTCATGCAAGAGTGAGGTATCTCCTAGTTTGACTATACGTATAAAGAAGAAGGAAAAAGAAATAGCCAATGATGCAGACTTGCAGAGAAGTCATCTCTTCAACGAAATCATCACCAAAATATAAGCACAAGAACTAAACGCTCAAGCAAGCTTTAAACAAAGGAATGGTGCCATTGTAATGTTTTATATGAAGAGTCATATTTTTAAAGTTTAGGTTTCTTACTTGTATATATACTCTGTTGTACCAACCATTTGAGTCTATCAAATCCAAGTATCTTTCTTCACATGGTAACAAACTAGTCTCCTTTCACCAACAAAATTCTCTTCTTTTTTTTTTTCTTCTTACCAAATCAATTTTGTTTTCCTCTTGCACGATAACCGTTATTGTCCCGATGCATCTCTGGCTGTTGTTTGAAAAACTAACACCACAATCTTACTCAGAAGTCAGGACGACGTCACCGTGAAGGGCTATCGCAACAAACTCAACTTTGCCGTAACCCGTATTGAATTGATTGCATTTCATTATGGTCCTATGATTATTGGGGTGTTGTCAATTGTCGTCCACAACTTTCAAAACTAGCAATTTAGTACCCTAACTATTTAATTTTTATCAATTTTAGTCAATACGGCCAAATTGCTAGCCAATTATCGCCAATTTTTATCCACATCTCACCTGCCTCTATATTAATTCAAACAATGGTTTACAAATTATCTTTCATTTTAACACTGAATTAAAAGATTTCGGCGACAATTAGCCGACAATTTGACGGGGCTGACTAAAATTGATAAAAATTGAAAAGTTAGAGTATTAAATTGTTAGTTTTGAAAGTTGTGGACTCAAATTGACAACACCCTAATAGTCATATGACCATAAGTGAAATTTACTCTTGAACTTTATTATAACTTACAATTTGCAGTGAAAAATTGGTGGGATATAATTAGTACCATATTAGGGGTTTAGAATTTCTTACTGGTAAACACTGTCCCCCATGGCCCCCATTAATGTAACCAAAAAATTAAAAACTTAGTATCGTGTTATCCTTTTTGCAACCAGTGATTCCTAGACATATGTTGAACTTGAGGTAACTCAACGGTAAATCCTATCCACCACAAGGGTACCCAAAATGGATGCATAAAAGATTATACCATATTATTGCACTTTCTGATGAGTGCAACCCTAGATGTGTGTTGAACTTATTGAAACAATATTAGTTGATTCTCTTTGTCCGCCTTGAGAAGGGTCACATTCTACTTTGTTTCAAAAAAAGTTGTTTTTTATATGATCATCTCTTATGTTCCAATATAGCAGAATTCTTTAAAAATTAGGCAAGTACCATTTCTTATGTATTTTATTGAATATATACTTATTAGTTAATACTCCAAAATATAAATTTTTATTTTCAAAATTCAATTTATTAGTATAAAAACATAAGCTTGGTTAAATTGGCTGAGAGAATTGTAAAAGGGGCACAAATGGGATGGTGAGTAATTCATTTTGGATTATTAATAAAAAGAAAAAAAATGTCCGGAGACACATTTTGGAAATGAGAATTCTTAAAAGCTTCATTTCCCTAATGTGTCTTTTGGAAGACTTTACTATATTCATCCTATCAAAATCCGCATTAGAGAATGCAGCTTTTAACCCAATTTTTAAACACTTCTGCTCAATTGCCTGAAATCTTTCTATATGAAGTCTTTACGGAGGCAATCATGTTTGTGACAGGTGAGGATTAGGGAGAATGTCTGATGCATTTCATAGGAGATAAGAAGTAAAGCTTTTCATCTAAATCCAACTTCCTTTATGACTATGGAAGAACTTGGCATTTATCAAGTGAAACTTTTTCACTGAAAATATAAGTTTTTTTTTTTTTTTCCCAGAAGTCATGTTTATGAAATGCAGTTTTCTTAAGATTACATTTCTAAGATGCGACATCTTTTAATTTTCTTAGCAACTACAAATGTTATATAGTACTATTATTTTGCTACTGAAAATTGGGTAATACATAATTAGTCTTCATTAAAATTTGCTTATTTTTGACATTTTGTATAAAGTAAATAAAATATGTATAATTTATGAACTTTCCTGTATAGCCATTTCATTGATATTTTGCATCTAACTATGACATTTTACCCTATTTGTTTTATATGTCATTACTCTCTTTTGGGCAAAATAACCAAGTGTGTACACTTATGGTTTTTATTCATATTCAGGATTCTAAAAAGCTTCATACTATTAAAGATTACGGAAAAGAGTTGGTAGGAGCTAAAGTCAAAGTCTGGTGGCCCCGGGATAGAAGGTAAGTACTTAAGAAGAGCAAATTGAATGGCTGTTTTAGTACCCATTGAAATAGAACGCTTCACTTGTTCCATTATTACCTATGAGATGGAAAGCATCACTTGTTCCATTGATTACAACATTTGACAATTTCCCTCCGTTGTTAACAGCTTGTGTTTTTGAACTTCAAATTCAATTTTATAAATTTGACACGTAAGGTTATAGGTCTGAAAGATGAATCCTTTTGAGATATCGCATTTACATTATTTGAATCCTATGGTAAATATATACAAATTGTTGCATTTAATTTGTAAACATGTAGCTTATGCACTTTTGATTTATTCTTTTAATATGTATTTTTAATGTTTTGCTTTTTTAAGTCTAAGAAGCGCTGCCAAGGACCTTGTGGTCCAATGTGTTACAACCATAGTGTTGTTATTATTATTATTATTAACAACCATAGTGTTGTTATTATTATTATTATTATTATTATTATTATTATTATTATAGTGGGATAGCCACCTTCTTAGGTGGTGGGTAGTTTTATATTATTATGTATAAATACCTACCTATGTAATTGAAGAAGGGGGACTTTTGGAAATTCAGAATTTAAGCTTTCTATTAAGGAAAGATTGGGGAGAACAATCACTCCAGAAACGCTTCAATTCATTTGTGTTCTTAAGTTCCTAAGCCTGTGACGCGATCCTAATATCCCGGTTCCTAACACAATGGCACCAAGTTGCTCCCTTATATGGGAGGTTGTGGGTTCGAGCCTCAGTGGAGGCGATATTGGTTCTTTGTGCTTCATTAGGTTGAAAAAGTGGCTATGAACAGATACTACATTGTAATAGAGTCAGTAACATTCAAAAAAAAAAAGTCTAAGAAGAAGCGCTATTAAGTTGTCTAGTAAATTATGCAAGCAATTCTTGTCATATTTTCTGTTCTTTTCTCTTTACAGGTTTTATGAGGGGGTGATTTCTTCTTTTAACCCTAAGACAGAAAAGCACACGGTACATAAGCCCAACGGGCAGATATTTCTGTATTTTATGTGTTGCATATAATTGCCCTTTGGATATACTATTTTCTATCTTCAAAAATAGGATTTTCCAAGATAAAGGGCAAATGCTCTTCCCTAACAATTTGCTTTTCTAGGATAGTGATATTTAGGCTGAGTTTGACGCATCTTGACTACTCATGCTCCATTATATTGGCAATTATAAACCAACTCCCATTATTCTAATTTCTGCCCAATCCATTTCGAGATATTTCTCCAGTATTTGTTTGTCAATAACGCACTAATGTTTTTACTTAGAGGCCAAATGTTGAACTACACAAAGCCAAGCCCAGGAGAGCAGGTTTTAAGTAGAGGCCAGAGGGCATTGCCTTCTTGTACCTAGATTAACAAGAGCTAGGGAAAAGCCCCAAAGGTGTATAATTATAGTTTACAGCCTTAAAGCACATTAAAAATGTGGTGGAATCATGTCTTTGTTTCCTCTATTTCAAGAGAGCAATAAGAGCATGCATTGATTCTTCATCACATTCATGGAAAGATTTTAAACATCTGTATCATGATGTATTTGCTTTATCTTGTATCTTCCTTTAATTTTAACGTGCTAAGTAGCTTTCTGTTACTGTACTGTTGTAGGTCATATACACTGATGATGATGTATAAATCTTGAATCTCAGATGTGAGCGCTGGGAATTGCTTGAAGAGGTTCCAGTCAAAGAAGTGAGTTAAATTCCTACGTTGTACATTATCTAGTTAGCAAGCTATGATTTCTTGAAGAGGTTCTAGTCAAAGAAGTGAGTTAAATTCCCACATTGTATATTATCTAGTTAGCAAGCTATGATTTTATTGGTTAGCCAACTGCCTCTTTGTAACATAACATGGATGCAATTTACAGGGGCGTGTAACTGACTGAGTTTGCTTTCTGATGGAGTAAAGAGGAAGAGGAAGAGAGTTGAGGACGGCGTCGTTTTACTTTTTTAAAAAAATCATTTTCAGTTGCCGTTAGTTACGTAAATATATGATCATAATTTTATAATTTCACATTCTGAATGTATAGTTATGAAGTTATGGATGTGTAGTTATGCAATTCTGAATGTATAGTTATGTAGTTATGGATGTGTAATTATGCAATTCTGAATGTATAGTTATGAAGTTATGCAATTCTGAACAGTTATGAAGTTAATGTATGTGTAGTTATGCAATTCTGAATGTATAATTATGAAGTTATGAATGTGTAGTTATGTAATTCTGAATGTGTATTTATGAAGTTATGGATGTGTAATAAAAAAAATGATTGGTGGAGTTAACCAGTGTCACTAACGGCAACGTTACTCCACAATAGTGAAACGACGTCGTTTGCAATCGTGTGCACCATGCATAACAATTGTTCTTCGGCAAGTTATACCGTGCACCCTAAAAGTTTATGTGTATTATGTTAAGAGTTTATGTGTATTATGTTAAATAAAAGTTTATGTGTATTATTATATATTATGTTAGATCAGATTATGTGTATTATGTTAGATGGTTATGTGTATTCTACTATACAATTATGTATATACGAAACATGAGATTTTATTGTGCGCCCTGGTGCACGATATACCAATTATATTTCTTCTACCAAAGAACCCTTTACATGAAATTGAAGTCATCTTAAATTCATATTGGTGGGATGGGGGAGGTAGATCAAATAGAGGAATCCATTGGGCTAGCTGGAATAAACAATCTTGGAGACTTATACATTATATGGACTCTTTAGTAGTGGCTAGAATTTATAAGGCAAGATACTATCCTGGTTGCTCTTTTCCCTCATTTATATGGAGCAGGTTACTAGAAACTGAAGAGCTTATTACGAAGCACAGCAAATGGAGATCAAATAAGAATATGAGGAGAGCAAAGATATTGTGAACCCAAAGGTGAGGATTTTTTTTCTGGCAATTGTGCGTGAACTGTCTCCCAACGAAGGATCTCCTCAAGGCAAGGAGATTACACTGTGATGTGATGAACTATGCCCCTTATGTTGCAAAGCTAGTGAAATACAAAAATACAAAACCGCTCTTTGGCGAAAATTGGCAGTTGATTCTTCAGAGCGCGACTTAAAAGCACATATGGAATTTGTTTGGATGGAATGGAATTAATGACACAAAGAGCAGAAGAAACCAGACAGGATTACAAACTCAGCATTGTACAACCGCGCATAAATGAGCATATAAACCGATCCTTCTCTGTCAACTCCAATTCAGCATTTCTTTATCCGGATTTACATTTGCTGTATTTTGGGTATCTAGGGGGTCCTCTTTTCGAGTGAAGTACAATTAATTTGGGTTCTCTAGTTCTAGGGCTTTCAGTCTTGAACTCTTGATTGAGGGGAGGGCTCTGTTTGCTGAGAATGATGGCTTCTGCTGTTGCTGCACTTCTTCCTTTACAAAAGGAGCTTGAGGAAATGCTCATTCAGTCTGGAATTCAGCTCTCTACACCTCCTTCATCCACTGGCGAGCTTCTCAGCCTCCTTGAAGTAAATTTTTTTTTTTCCTTTTCTTTTGCATATAAAGGTTCAATTATGCATTTATGCTTGGATTTGTTTTCATTGATGGGATGTCTTCACCAGGCAAATGATTATAAAATTTTAGGGTCTCTTTTCCTTTCTTTTTTTTTGGCTGAAAGGATAAATTCTTATGTAGTTATGTTGTTATTCTGTCTACGTTTTATTTAGAAATGTTTATGCTTTCATCTCTAGTTTATTCATATCCGTTTTTAGGAACTGACATGTTTGAATTACACAAACACACAAAACTACAGTCCTCATATGTATCTCATATATATATATATATATATATATATATATATATATATATATATATATATATATATATATAATGTCCCTTCCTTGAGCATGGCCATAAATTTATTTTGATGAAATTATCAAATTGCCTGGACATTATTTGTTAAGGGTGGGCGTTTCGGGTTTCGATTAGATTTTTTCGTTTTCGGTTTCGGTTTTTCGATTTTAAAAAAGTTAAACCATTCGATTTAGCATTAGGGTTCGGTTCGGTTCGGTTTTGGTTTGGTTTGAAACGGTTCAATTTCAGTTCAGATTTAATTCGGTTCGGGGTTCGATTCGGTTCGATTTAAGATCCACAAATTTCAACATTTTTTAATTTTTCGAACATACTACCAAACAATACATATTCACATCATCCAAATTTAAACTCTAAACATTATATAACAAAATAGCAATCCAAAGTTCAAATACAATACTAAGTACTAATTACCAAACATCAGTTAACGTTTTTGCACAACCGACTCTTCAGTTGGAATATTTTTATTGATAAGATGAATAATCATCTATCTGTATAGTTGATATTAAAAGAACAAGTGTATACTTACATTCATATATAATTCAATAACTGTACATTCATAATTCCATAACTGTACATTCATAATGCCACAAACGAATAACGCCATTAACGACGAGACAAAATCAATTTCTTTTACTGGAATGCCGCGTTTTCCCTTAAAATGGCGTTGTTTTGGACTCGTGTCCACAATGCATTGTGGACACGAGTCCACAACATAATTTGCGCTTGTACACATGATTGAGCTTCTTTTTTTTTTTTGGTAAATTTACCAATTAGACTTGCTACAAATTTCCTCAACACAATTTTCTCTTTTTTTTTTTCTTTTTTTCTTTTTTTTTTTCCCAATTTTATGTTTTAACGTGTCATTCTCATTCTCCTTTTTTATCAAAAATCTTCAATAACGCTCGGATTATGTTCACAACACACTCATAAACATTTACAGGGCGTTTGGTTGGAGGGGGGAATTATGTGAGAAAGGAATTGTAATTCCATGGGAGTTGAATTACTGGGAATAAAGTGAGAATTTAAATTCCAGTGTTTGGTTGACAGGAATAGAATTACTGGGAATTTCAATTTCAATGTTTGGTATACATGGGAATTGAAAGAGAATAAGTAGTATAAAGTCAAAAATGTCCATTATTGTTGTTAGACATTAATTTTAGGTTAAAAAAGGAATGAGTAATTTTGACTCATCACTATCTTTTTTTCTCAGGAATTAAAATACCAGGGGGGGACATGGGATTTTAATTCCATGAAAATGGGGGAATTGCAATTCCATGGAATTGCAATTCCCTCCAACCAAACTACGGAATTTAATGGTCTTTGGAATTAGGTGGGAATTAAGTAGGAAGGGAATTTAAAATCCCTCCAACCAAACGCCGTGTTATATCAATCCACCTAAACATCCCACAATACTCTTTCATTAACAAATACAAAATTTGGAGAAATTTGTATTAATCACTTCTCAAAAATTTGAATAATGCAAAATATAAGGTAACAGAAGTACTCACATTAGATAAAATAAACACTTGCTTTTTGTGGAAATGCTCGGAAACATTTACCTAAAATAATATAATTTTAAGACATCCTAATTGATAGTTGCACATCCTTACATCTATACCGAAATTCTTAATACTTTTCAAAAGACATACAATTTGAAACTTGGGACATCTATTAATCAGTTAAACTTCGAACATATACTTGTAACTTTCCTGAAAGATGAATGTTTGAATTTTCAGAATAAAAATTACCTCAATAATGGTAGATAAAGGAATACAATATATGACTTTGCAATATTTAATGGTAGTGGCCAAGTGGAATTTGTTGGTTAATGAAGAAATACAACATATAACATGCAAATGCCTCCATTAAGGCTTGAACCTATCACCTCCCACATAGGGAAACAACATGGTATCATTAAACTATAAGGCCCTTGGTTAACAAGGTACTTTTACTCAAAATATAACTACAACTTTTAATTATGACAATTTATATTTTAATTTAAAAATAATGTACAACTTGAAAAGCATTAAAAAATAGACATAATTGAGTAATATAACTTTCATTGGCTCTTATAAGATAGTTATTATATTTGGGAGAAGATAGTTATTATATTATTTCACAAATAATTAAAAATGGAGAAAATGCTTTTTATATCTCATAAATTCTTTCATAATATGACTTACAATTGATGGGTAGAGGAAAAAAAAGTACGTGAGACCATTTCATTTTGAGACGTGAAACGTGAAACACTTTATTGGAAGGAGAAAAGTTTGAATATGAATAACACAACTCTTAATTTTTCTCAATCTTAATGTTAATGACAATCTGAGATCTATGATACGCATCATTATGGAGATTGGAGAGATATGAAATTCTATAAATTATCTCGGCTTATCATCACTTGTAGTAGAATGAAACAAAAAGGATATTTTGGGATTCCTTAAGAATAAAGTTCTTAGCAGAATCAGCAGCTGGAATCACAAATTCTTATCAAGAGCCAGAAAAGAAGTTCTTATACAAAGTGTGATACAATCACTACCTTCCTATGCTATGAGTGTATTTCAAATACCAAAGGAAAATGTGAGAGAGATTAAATGTGCTATGAATGCTTTTTGGTGGGGAGCAAATATTGCAACCGTAACGATATTCAATGGAAATCTTGGTCACACCTTTGTATTCCCAAAGATTGGGATGGTATTGGCTTTCAGAAACTGGACCTCTTTAACGATGCACTGTTATGCAAGCAAGCTTGGAGACTCATTCAATTCCCCTCGTCCCTTGTTGCAAGAGTCTTCCAAGCAAAATACTACTCATGCTCCTCATTCTTAGATGTTAGAAGTAGCAGCAACCCATCCTTTATTTGGAACAATCTCTTAACCACCAAGGAGATCATCAGAAATCATAACTGTTGGAGGATAGGTAATGGTAACTCCATTAATATTTGGAGAGATATATGACTCCGTGATCCCTCAAATCCACAGATCACCACGCCACCTTTCCCTTTCTGGAAAATGTTGTTGTTTCCTCCCTCTCAACAACCAAGATCAAAGTTCGGACGTGGACACAATTCAAAATATATTTTACCATCGTGACACCACTCTCATCACAAACATTCCCATGTCCATGTTCAAAAGAGATGATAAACTAATTTGGATGAGGGAAGACTGAGGTCACTTTACAGTTAAAAGTTGTTACAAGGCTCTTGTGGGTGAGCAGAATATTGATAACAAGAAAGATTGGGTCTCAATATGAAAAAGTAATGTTCCTCCCACGGTGAAAACTGGCTTATATATGAGAATCAAAATAAATGCAAAAACAAGCACTATTTACACATATTATACTCTGTAATTATAATTTTAACACAATGCTAGCAATAGAATTAAGACTTAAACACATATAATTTATTATTATTAAATTTGTATTCAAGTATTAATTTTGTTACTAACATAATTTAAAATTATAATTATAATATTTGTAAATAGTGTTTTTTTTACTTATTTTACTATTATTTTTAACTAGTATTTTCACCCGTGCGATGCACAGAATGGAATTGTTGTAATATATTAAGAATATTTAAATCGATATATAATTATTTAAGAGTTAATTTCACTAGAGGTCGTTTATCTTTTCTGACAATTCCAAATTTAATCCTAGACTATAGTTATTAATTATTACAATTTATTCTATGTTACAACTCTTACGTTAATATTCTTACTATTATTATTAACACTTAATTACTTTTAGATATTATTATTACCACTTATATTATTATTATTATTATTATTATTGTTATTATTATATTATTATTATTATTATTATTATTATTATTATTATTATTATTATTATTATTAGTTTCTTTTCAAGTACTGTTAGTATATAATGGTCGTGAGGCACAATAATAATATAACCATAATTAAATATTCTTGTATTGTATTCCGGAGTTAATGTCATTTTTGGTCCTAGACTTATTGAGGCATTGACACTTTTCATCCTCCATAATAAAAATTGCCACTTAGTAGACACTGTTATTGGTCGTTGGACAGTTTTGATCCTCCGTCAATGAAGTCGTTTGTTGACCGTGAATTAGAATGACTTTTCTGTCTTTTTATGTCTTATTCTTCTAATCTTGTTTAGACCAGCGCTGTTGTGACTCCTGTGAGGCGAGATGGCGAGACTTCGCGGCTAAGTAGTAACCGTCGGTAGTAGTAGGAGCGAGGTTCTTCTCCGGCGAGTTGTGGGTACGGCGGCGAGCGTATGAGGCAGTAACTCCTTCCGGCGACGGACCAGTAAGGCAGATCTGGCGGTGCAGCAATAGATCCGGCGAGGTTGGGGCCTTCACTGGTGGTTTTTGGTTCCGGCGAAGCAGAGAGGGCAGCAGGTCGGCGAACCCTCCTATGGTAAATAACAGTTGTAGTTGTAGATGGCGTGATGTAGAATTTTCACCTGTAAGTCCTCCCTTCCATATTGGCCACAAATATCCTTCCCATCTCTCTCTCTCTCTCTCTCTCTCTGACCACAACTACTTGGTGCACAACCTCAAAAACTCTGTTATTCTACCTGAAATTCATTGAAGTTTCAAGCTGAAAATGTGGAATCCGCCGCTCCCAAAAAATCGCATTGTCTGAGGTGTTGGAATGACCGGTGTTGACTTCCTGGCTGCTGTAGCTTCATTCCCCAACCCGGATGATAAAATTCGGAGCACCAGCTTTGAGGTTCAAGGAGGTGATAACACTGGCAATGCTTTGATAAAACCCGGATGATAAAATTCGTCTTGG
The DNA here is from genome assembly GCF_001879475.1 of Ipomoea nil. NCBI lineage: Eukaryota > Viridiplantae > Streptophyta > Magnoliopsida > Solanales > Convolvulaceae > Ipomoea > Ipomoea nil. The sequence goes on along the minus strand of NW_017619497.1, from coordinate 2,272,460 downwards.
TCTTAATCCAAGGATCATATCTAAGGTTGCTGATGACTCGCATGGCGAAAGGGATGGTGTTGATACATCTTTTATGGTGGTGTCCAAAGGAGGAAACTCACCATTCACATATGTCATTGTTGACAACCAAAAAAAAAAAAAAAAAAAAACTCGCACGTGCATTTTCACTCCAGGATATCCACCCATGATATCTGAGGGTCTACATACCCAAATCAAAATTGCCTTCAGCGCTTGGAGTAAATATTGTCTACTTTGATGGAAGGCTGCATGAGACTGCTTTGATTGTAGTGCAGGAGACAAAGAGTAGGGGCATACCTATTATAGTTGATGCAGAAAGGTTAAGGGAGGGGTTGGGTGATATTCCTGACTTTCTAGTTATGTTGTATGCTCGACAAAATTTCCACAGGCATGGACTAACGCCCTTTCTATTCCAACTGCACTTGTTTCCATTATCTTGAGATTAATGTCAAATGTAAAATTCGTGATTGTTAGTTGGGTGAAGATGGTTTCTTAATGTTAGAAAGGACTGAAGCGGATAACCCCAGTTTGAAGAAATAGATGTAGCAGTAACCAATGGATGGAGAAATACAAGGATTAGAACATAAAAAGACAGAAAAAATTCATTAATAAAACACAAGGTTCTCATAGTTTTTTCTTAGAAACTCTTTAATAAAGTATTTTTTTTAGAAATTGGTGGGCCAAACCGCCTACGGCAGTTTGCGGTAGATAGATCTCGAAAAAATACGCGATTTCAAAAAAACATTTGTCCAAAACGGACAACGGAGTCAAAAGTTATGCCTTGCCGAACTTTTGACACTTTACTTTAGGAACAGTAATACACAATTTTATAATATTACAATAAAATCTTAACCCAGAATTATTGTAGGAATGGGAAAGTAGAAATCAATATATTTGATTAGGAAGAGAGATTTCTTAGGAATTGGGCGGGAAGTTAAAATTTCAGAATTTTGTTTTATATATAGTATAGATTGTATTACACTATTTTATAATACTAGTATTTGCACCCGTGCGATGCACGGAATTGATTTGTTGTAATATATTAAAAATATATGAATCGATATATAATTATTTAAATTAGAACATCAAATATTATATAGTGCAATTAAATATATGGTTTGGATCGTTTATATATTTTGATGGTATCATTGCTTGAATTTGTGCAAATAATTGCTCAAATTAATAGCTAATGTCTAGATATACGCATACGGTGCTATAACTTTGAAGATTTTATTTATCATTGTTTAGAATTTTCATAAATTAGTAAAATGTGCTCGTTCTCTAACAACTCAGTTATAAAAATGAATTGGTATCCTTATTCATTTGTATGGAAGATATATATTTTTTGTCCAGATATATAACAATTTTTTCATTTAAAAAAACTTAATATCACCGATTATATTTACACATTATTGAAACCTCTTTGTAGACGACATTGGTAGTGACAACACAATCCTATTCATCTTCGTCTAGAGCTAACACCTTCAATCCATCAGGACGGATTACTTGGATTAAAATATATAACGGTATAATATTACTCGATTAGTTATCCTTTTATATTTTCAATCAATTAGTGATATCGGATTCATTTTCAGCCAATTATTCTTTTTTATTTTCAGTCAATTAATCAATTAGAATATCAAATGTAGTGATATTTTTACCTAATTTTCGTTCCATTTTTAATTGATGATGTAGAATTGTAGATATTATTATTAAAATATTTCCATTTCATTTTTAATTCACCTTTACTATTGTTTAAAATATGCATTTACTGTTGATAATGTAGAATATTATTATTGAAATATTTTTCTCCAATTTTTAATTTTCATTCCATTTTTAATTAAAATGCAATGATCTGGTCATTTTTTTAGTCAATTATGGAGCATTTTTTAATTGCAGTCAATTATTAATATTCATTTCCTTTTAAAATTTTCAGTCAATTAGTAATATTAGATTTATTTTCAGTCAATTTTTTTTTTATTTTCAGTCAATTAGTCAATTAGAATATAGATGTATTAATATTTTTACCTAATTTCCGTTACATTTAAATTTGATGAGGTAGAATATTATTAATGAAATATTTTCGTTCCATTTTTAATTTACATTTACTATTTTTAAAAATATGCATTTACTCCTTCATGATGGAAATATTATTATTGAAATATTTTCTTTCTATTTTTAATATTCATTTGCTTCTAAACAAAAAGGAAAAAAAAAAAAAAAACTTTGGACTTCTCACTCCTTGCCCACATTGATGACAAGCAATTATGTTTGTAAACATTTTCAAGAGCTCCTTTTTCCAAACATTTTCAATGTGAGATTAAAATGATCCCACATCATTCTTCTTTTTTTTTTTTCTAATTTTAATTTTATTTTGTATATCGTTTTGTTTGGATGATTATGATGATGATGATGATGATTATTATTATTATTATTATTATTATTATTATTATTATTATTATTATTATTATTATTATTATTATTGACAATTTTAAAAAATTGAGATTGAAAAATTCACCAAAATTTTAACAAATTCGTCATTTTAACAATTTATCTTTAATCAAAACACCAAAAATATTATTTAATAACTTAATAATTTGCTCTAAACTGCTAAAAACTAAAACAATACATACATTTTGGGTTAATCTTTCCCAACCCACTAATAATTAATAAATAATAAATAATAAATAATGAATAAATAAATAAAAACTAAAATAAGAAGACAAATCTAAGGTTTCTTAAATAAGAACCTTTTAACTTCTCGATACTTGCGACATTGATGGACAAACAATTATGTTTGTACCTCTTATATAGAGGAGTTCAAGAGCTTATCTTTTCAAACATTTTCAATGTGGGATCAAAATAATCTCATATCATTTACAAAGGGACGGGCTCCCCTTTGTCTTTTTTTTTTTTTTTTTTTTTTTTTTTTTTGTTAATTTTAATTTTATTTGGATTATTATTATTATTATTATTATTATTATTATTATTATTATTATTATTGTTGTTGTTGTTGTTGTTGTTGTTGTTGTTATTGTTGTTGTTGTTGTCGTCGTCGTCGTCGTCGTGTTGTTGTAATTTGATTATTTGGCAAATTCGACAAAATTTTAACAAATTCAAATGTTTAACATTTTATATTTAATCAAAACACCAAACATATTATTTAATAACTTAGCAATTTGCTCCAAACTGCTAAAAACTAAACCAATACATCTACATTTTGGGTTAATCTTTCCCAAACCCCCTAATAAATTTAAAAAAAAAAAAATAAAATAAGAAGCTACTAAGATAAGGTTTATTAAATAAGAGTCTTTTGACTCGTTGGGCTTCAATAGGTGAACATATATTATATGTAACAGGTCAATTGAATAGTTATGCTGTGGAACCGTGTCCACCTTGCAAGGTGGACACAATTCTATGTTAATAATTACTGAATTATATGTTCATAATTATAAAGCTATATATTCATAATCTTTGAACTTCATATTCATAATTATTGAACTCTATATTCACAATTACAAAACTATATGTTCATAATTACTTAATTATATGTTCATAATTATTATTATAAAGTTATATATTCATAATTTTTGAACTTCATATTCACAATTATTGAATCTCTATATTCATAATTACATAACTATATGTTCATAATTATAGAACTATATATTCATAATTATGAACAATTTTGGAACTGTGTCTACCATGCAAGGTGGACATAGTTTCACATCATAATTTGTCGGGTCAATAGTACTCAAAAATAAAACATGAGCATTTGGACTTCTCAATACTTGCCCACATTGATGGTCAAACAATTATGTTTGTAAGAGGAGCTCAAGAACTCCTCTTTCCAAACATTTTCAATGTGGGATCAAAATGATCTAGCATTATTTACAAATGGAGCCCGTGGATCCCTTTTGTCTTCTTCTTATTATTTTTAATTTTAAATTTAATTTTATTTTGTATATTGTTTTGTTTGCATTATTATTATTATTATTATTATTATTATTATTATTATTATTATTATTATTATTATTATTATTATTATTATTATTATTATTATTATTATTATTATTTGTAATTTGATTATTGATAAATTCGCCAAAATTATAATAAATTCATCATTTTAACATTTTAACTTTAATCAAAACATCAAAATATCAAAATCAAAATATATTATATAATAACTCAATAATTTGCTCCAAACAACTAAAAACTAATACAACACATACATTTTGGGTTAATCTTCCACAACCCCTACTAATAATAAATAAATAAAAACTAAAATAAGAAGACAAAGTTAAAGCTTCTTAAATAAGAACCTTTTGACTTCTCAATACTTGACCACATTGATGGGCAAGCAATTATGTTTATAAGAGTCTCATTGCTCCTCTTATATAGATGAGCTCTCTCTTTTCAAACATTTTAAATGTGGGATCAAAATGATCCCACATCATTTACAAAGGGTGCCGGTGGCTCGCCTTTGTCCTTTTTTTTTTTTGGTTAATTTTAATTTTATTTTGTATATAGTTTTTTTTTTGGATTATTATTATTATTATTGTTGTTGTTGTTGTTGTAATCTGATTATCTGATTATTTGGTAAATTAGTCAAAATTTTAATAAATTCGTCTGTTTAACATTTTATATTTAATCAAAACACCAAAAATATTATTCAATAACTTAGCAATTTGCTCCAAACTGCTAAAAACTAAAACAACTCATATACATTTTGGGTTAATCTTTCTCAAACCCCCTAATAAATTTAAAAAAAAAATTAAAAAAAAAAACTAAAATAAGAAGCCATTAAGATAAGGTTTCTTAAATAAGAGCCTTTTGACACGTTGGGTTTCAATAGGTTGAGAAAGTTTACATGTTACAGGGTCAATCGAATAGTTATGTTGTGGAACCGTGTCCACCTTGCAAGGTGGACACAGTTCTATGTTTATAATTACTAAACTATATGTTCATTATTATAAAGCTATATATTCATAATTTTCGAACTTCATATTCATAAGTACGTATTGAACTCTATATTTATAATTACAGAACTCTAAATTCATAGTTACTGAACTATATGTTCATAATTATAAAGATATATATGCATAATTTTTAACTTCATATTCACAATTATTGAATCTCTATATTCATGATTACATAACTATATGCTCATAATTATGTTCACAACACTATGTTCATAATTATAGAACTATATGTTCATAATTTTTTGGACTTCTCAATACTTGTCCATATTAAAAATAATTATAGAACTATATATTAAAAATAGAACTATATGTTCATAATTATAGAATTATATATTAAAAATAAAAAAGTCTTTGGACTTCTCAATACTTGTCCATATTGATGGGCAAGCAATTATATGTTTGTAAATGCCCCTCTTATATAGAGGAGTTTAAGAGCTCATCTTTCCAAACATTTTAAATGTGGAATCAAAATGATCCCACATCATTTACAAAGGGAAGCCACCTTTGTCTTCTTCCTTTTTTTTTTTTTTTAAATTTTAAATTTATTTTGTATATAGTTTTGTTTGGATTATTAAATTTATTGTTATTGTTATTATTATTATTATTGTTATTGTTATTGTTATTGTTATTATTTTAATTTATTTTTATTTTTTTATTATTACATTATTACATAGGATTTTTATTATACTTGAACAATAATATTATCAATTATATTATTATATTATAAAATATAATACCATACATAATGTTACCAATTATGCAATATTACCAATTAATAGATTTTTTTTTTTAATTTCCATTAGACATTTACTTACCAAATAAGCTTTACTACAAAAGTTTGGGCGGGAAAATGAAATTGGATGATTTTGTTTGTTTGTTTGTTTTTTTTGTTTTTTTTTTTTTTTTGAAAAGGGATGATTTTGTTTTTATATAATAATAATAATAATAATAATAATAATAATAATATATAATATATAATATATAATATATATATATATATAGATTAATTATTACCCTAATACTTAATTTATAATTCTGATTTTAAAATTCTTATTATTATTATTAACATTAACATTTGATTAGTTTTATAAAAAAAAATGCAAATTCTAAAATTTGTATGAATAAATTTAAACTCTAATCCGACGCATTTCCTTATATGATTGTATAATTCATTTTATATACACATAATATTTATTAAAATGAAAATAGGAAAATTCTATAATATAATTTCATTAATTATAATTTATATTGATAGATTTATAATTAAAAAATTACATCTAAAAATTTTAAAAGTTGCATTTAAATTTTGCATGATTATTATAGTGCATAAGTGTATGTATGATTAAAAATATTCATGTTTTGTTAATTTAATAATTTCATTTCTTTAATTATATTTCATATTTTATTAATTGTAATTTAACTAAATTGTCACAAATATTTCTAGGGAAGAAATCTTATATTTCTCAATTTCTTTAATTATAATTACCAAATATTGTGACAATTACCATAATAATTTCATTAATTATATTACTTATATTAATTATAATATTTGTAATAATCTCTTCCAAAATTTAAATACATTACCATAATAATCACACAAAATAATGAAAGAAAAATTATTAAAATAATTATCTTTAATAAAAATAAGGAAATTATATTAAAAATTAATTATATATTAAGATAAGTATAATCTTTTTCATGCCAATATATTATATATTAAGTATAAAAATATATATGTATATAAATTACCATAATAATTACACCAAAAAAGGTAACAATATATAATTATTAGGTAATAATATTAATAATTAATTATTAAGGTAAGTATATCTTATTTTGTACTAATAATATTATCCATTATATATATATATATATATATATATATATATATATATATATATATACTTTTAATTTTATATTGATAACCATAGTCTATGTATATACTTTAAGAAAATATTCATTATTAAAGATTAAAGATGAGATATAATATAAAAAGTAAGTTATTTATTAGATTACCTAATATAATTGTCTTACTAATTGATTCAATGCTACTATGTATAATTCATATATTTGAAAACTTTTTAAATCGAAATATCCATTAATTGCCTTAATAATTAAAATAATTGTTAGTCAATCAATATTCAATAGTACTAAAAGTATTATTTGAATTTTTATACATAAAATATAATATTATTAAATCGAAATAATTAAAAATAATGTGTCCATATTACAAAAAATTTTATAATAGTAATTTTTATTGCATAATAGAATTTGGCAATTATTAAACATTCTTTATGGTAATTATTGTATGACTTTTAATACTAAAATTATTAGGTAGAATTTTTATAATTAAAGTATAATATTCTTAAGGTAAAATATTGCTTATATATGGTTTACCCGTATTAACCATCACTATATTAAATTAATAAATAATTCTTTTAATATAATATATTATTAAATCTAAACATATGATTAATATTTATTCAATATTATTACGGAAGTATTACAATTATAAATTTTACTCCGTATTAAATTTTAAATGGCTTAGCATATCGAAGCAAACATGGTAAGTCAATAACATTATTTTACATTAGTAAAGTGATTTTATATCAAGGAATGTCAGATGAAGAATAAAATCAAAATAATACTCTATTGAAAAAAAAAGCTACGGTACTTAATCATTTTTTTCCTAAAAAAAAAAAAAATTAAATGGCAAGAAAAACGTCTTGAAGGGAAAGACAAACTACTCTCTTATTACAAAAAATGTACACTTTAAAAACGGAGAAATTGAATCGAAACAAAGTCCAATGCTTTGATATATTGACAACTAAAAAATGCTTTTAATTTCATTTTGATTTTTATTGTATTCTTAGTATGGTTCCCTCTATAAGTCTATATATATTTACATATACACATAATTCGTCCCTCGATCACAAAACTTTATCATCTTGATGAGCAAGGAACTCTTTTGCTTCCCGATCAATCTTTCTATATATGTATCTTCTCCAAAAAAAAAAAAGACAAAAAAAATATATATCAACATTTTTTCTTATGAACCACTTTTGTTGTTTAAAAACCATAAAATACAAAAAAATAAAAACAAAACAAAACCCAAAAAGAAGAAAAAAATAAAAGAAACTAAGATGATGAAAACCTCACCAATGTAAATCACGTATCAACCTCAACTGTGGAAGATCACATGATGATTAGAAGTCTATTGCTTCCCAGTCAATCTTTCTAGATCCGTATAGTATCTTCTCCACAAAAATAGACCAAAAAAAAAAGAATATATAACATTTTTTCTTACGAACCACTTTTGTTGTTTAAAAATCAAAAAATACAAAAAAAATAAAAACAAAACAAAACCCAAAAAGAATAAAAAATAAAAGAAACTAAGATAATGAAAACCTCACCAGTGCAAATCACGTATCAACCTCTACTATGGAAGATCACAGGATAATTAGAAGTCTATTGCTTCCCGATCAATCTTTCTAGATCCGTATCTTCTCTACAAAAATAGACAAAAAAAGAAAAGAATATATCAACATTTTTTCTTACGAACCACTTTTGTTGTTTAAAAATCAGAAAATACAAAAGAATAAAAACAAAACAAAACCCAAAAAGAAGAAAAAATTAAAGAAACTAAGATAATGAAAACCTCACCAACGTATCAACCTCAACTGTGGAAGATCACAGGATGATTAGCAAAAATCAATAAAATAATTAACCTTAGTTGGGGTTGTGTATGGTCATATAAGGTGTATTTATACACAATGGATGAGATCAAAAGGGTTTAGTATTGAAATTATAAAATGGTAAGAGATCTCAAGAAAGGTAAAATCTTTAATATTATTAAAATGCCATTTTGTCTAAATATTTGATATTACAAAAATGCCTCTAAGTTTTGGGGGGAAAACTTGGCTAGGAAGATTTTACTTTTATATATATATATAGATTAGAATAGAATTTTAACGCAGAATTATTGTACGAATGGGAAAGTAGAAATCAATATATTTTATTAGAAAGAGAGATTTCTTAGGAATTGGGCGGGAAGTTAAAATTTCAGAATTTTGTTTTTATATATAGTATAGAGTATAGATTGTATTACACTATTTTATAATATTAGAATAGAATTTTTTAACGCAGAATTATTGTACGAATGGGAAAGTAGAAATCAATATATTTTATTAGGAAGAGAGATTTCTTAGGAATTGGGCGGGAAGTTAAAATTTCAGGATTTTGTTTTTATATATAGTATAGATAATCCAAAAACATAATTAAAATTGAATAAAAAATGTCAATTTTAAAAGGATTGAGAGAACAAATATGAATGTATGAATAATTCAAGAGGAAAAATACTATAACATATTAAGGGGAGAAGTGTAAATTTTCCTATATTTTATCAGAGACATTCAAGGCCATCTCCAACTCTCCAAGGCCCTTCGCCTCCAAAAGACAAAAATTCAAAAACCCTCCGAAGAGCTTTGGCGACAATTGGCAGTTGATTCTTGAGAGCGCGACTTAGAAGCGCATATGGATTTTGTTTGGTATGGAATGGAATTAATCACGCAAAAAGCAGAAGAATCCAGGCAGGATTACACGGATTCCAAACTCAACATTGTACAACCACGCAAAAATGAGCAGGAATCCACACACAAACCGTTCGTTACGTTCTTTATCAACTCCAATTCAGTATTTCTTTATCCGCTTTGTCAACTCCAATTCAGAATTTCTTTATCGGCTTTGTCAACTCCAATTCAGCATTTCTTTATCCGCTTTGTCAACTCCAATTCAGAATTTCTTTATCCGGATTTACATTTGCTGGATTGGGTGTCTGTGGGTCCTCTTTTCGAGTGAAGTACAATTTGGGTTCTTTAGTTCTAGGGTTTTCAGTCTTGATTGAAGGGGAGAACTCTGTTTGCTGAGAATGATGGCTTCTCCTGCTGCTGCTGCACCTCTTCCATCACAAAAGGAGCTTGAGGAGATGCTCATTGAGTCTGGAATTGAGCTCTCTACACCTCCTTCATCCACTGGCGAGCTTCTCAGCCTCCTTGAAGTAAAATTCTTTCCCTTTTCTTTTGCATATAAAGGTTCAATTATGCTTGGATTGGTTTTCATTGATGGGATTTGTTCACCAGGCAAATGATTATAAAATTTTAGGGTCTCTTTTCCTGGCTGAAAGGATCAATTCTTATGTTGTTGTTGTTGTTGTTGTTGTTGTTCTGTCTACGTTTTATTTAGAAATGTTTATGCTTTCATCTCTAGTTTATTCATATACGTTTTTAGGAACTGACATGTTGAATTACATACACACACATACTCAAAACTATAGTCCTCATCTGGACATTATATGTTTACTAGTGTTGTTTTAACTCTTGTGTTGCATTGCATTTTCTTTTAGAAAGTTGAATCAGAACTGAAGAGCATAGGGCAAGACCCTTCAGTGTCGACGAGAAATGTACTTGAGCCAATTAAAAAAGCGCTGATTGAAACGAAACTTCTGAGACATTCTGAAAAAATCATTGAGGTTTCTGTTGCATCTTGTATCTGTGAAATTATGAGAATATCTGCACCCGTTCTACCCTATGATAATACAGAAATGGAGGTATTTAATACTTTTTATATGTTCAAAACTAAGGCCAGGTTGCAAACAATTTTAGTATTTATTTATTTATTATTTCTTTCTACTTGAGCAGTCTAACATATATCATATATGTGCATCTATGTTTAAAAAATATCATCTTTTGGTTCTCAGGTCGTTTTCCATCAGATTATAGCATCCCTTGAAAAGTTATATTTCATTGATAGTAACTACTATAGTAAGGCTCTCAGAGTTCTTGAAGCCGTTGCGAAGTACAGGTTGTGTGTGATGCTATTGGATTTTGACTATGTGTTAGCTGTTAACGTTTTCCAACTGTTTCTCAAAATCATCAGGTATTTTCTAGTTGTTCATATCATATAGCGTATAATTTTGATATTTTCACCAAGTCAGTTGCCTTGGAAGCTTACACACTATAGTATAATGTTCTGCTATATTGTACATTTGTACTCTTTAATGAGTCTATAGAATTGACCCTTCACTTTTTATCAAGCGTCGAGCATACCAATGCTGTATTAAGATACATGGTGGACATCATGTCTCAGCTCATAGAAGAAAGAGATGAAGTCTCACTAGATTTTCAAGTGTCCATTCTTGATAGCCTAAGAAATGAAACTCTGGTAATAATCACTATGCAAATATTGATGCTATCTCCAAACATTGTTTTCAATTATTTGATTAACTAGGTATGTTTTTATCTAGGCTACTGCACCTTGTTCAACGATATTGGGAAGAGAAGTCTTGGAAAAGTGTGCTGCCAAGCTGAAGCCTTGTCTTTTAGAATTAATGACAAATATGAACATGAATTTGGATGATTATTGCAAAGTACTTGGCTCAATATTGCATGAAGTTCCTGAGGGAGAAAACATGGTATCTATGTGTTTGCGTATTTTTCATTAAACTTGTTGACTTTCTATTGTTGTATTTCCTTTGAAGATCAGAAGATGTTTATAGATTAAGATAATTTTGGTTTGTTCAGCGTATGCTCTTGGATAGAATGAGCAGTTGGAATCTGTAGAAGGCTAGAGGCTAGGTGAAGGGAGTAGACATTAAGAAAGACGTACTATTGCAAGAAGTTATGACTGATGTAGCATTAATAAGAATGAAATGGAGAAACAGAATCCATATAACTGAACTTAACTAGGCTAGGATTGGTCGAGTTGGGTTGAGGTTATGCTCTCAAGCTTCAAAACTTTGTTATCTTTTATCTGCTGTCAGTGTAAGGTTTGGTAGTCAAGAGATGCATTAATTTTAGGGAAAATTGCAATTTTGGTCCTTCAGTTATAGCCACGGTACAAACTTAGTCCCTGAGTTATATGCGTGACCATCTTTAACCCCTAAGTTATGCACGAAGTGGCGATTTTAGTCCCTCAGGGACTTTCTACCACCAATTTGTCACTTACTAAAGTGGCTGATTTGGTCCTTCAAGGACTCAAATTGCCACTCCATGCATCACTTAGGGGTTAAAATGGTCACGCATATAACTCAGGGACTAAGTCTGTACCACAAGTATAACTGGAGGACCAAAAATGCAATTTCCCTTAATTTTAAAATCATAGAACCATTTATCCTTAAAGAAGAAGTCTTTAATGCTGTCTAGATTTAAGTCATGGGCATCTGATCTGCTTGTTTTATCACTTGCCATTCTACATTGAGATATGATGAATATGATATTCTTCTGTGTTTGTGGGAGGAGGGGGTTTCCTTCTAATGGATAACAGTCTAATTTTTCATTTTTTCATGAATGATCAGGTGGAAAATGCTGTTTCTGTACCACCTGTAGAAGGAACATCTGCTCTTCTACTTCCTCAGGTACCACTATTGGATGCCACTCCAACAATGAATAACAATAACCTGGAACCTGATGGGTCATTGAAGGCATTAAACATTCGCAATCAGGCTGAACAGCTAAAAGATACTGATGCACCGTCTGATCCCATGCATAAAAATACAAAAGAGTTGCAACAACAAATGGATCTGAGTGCACTGTCAGAGAAGATAAGACCTGATAAGGGACATGATTCTTTTGGGATGAACGAAAGCAAATGCTCTGATGAAGAACCTACTATCAAGAAGGAACAAGAGAAGAAATGTCCTTGCAAAAGGGGCCGACCAAAGAAGAATCAGACAGATCTCACCGTGCAAAAGAGATATGAAGGGACTAGGTCTGCCCAGAGAAAACTTAAAGAAAAGGTACTACTGTAATGGTGCTTGCAGATTCTCTGGATTTCTGGTTAGAGTAATCTTTGTGATTCTATCTATTCAGTTTGCTACTCATTATATTTCTGCATTGCCTTAACCCATAACTAATTGGTTTGCATCTCTTTATTGAGTTCTATTAAAACTTAAATTTCCATCTGCTTCTTTCTTTTCTATCTCTAATTAGTACCATATTAGTGGTTTAGGATATCTTACTGCTAAATTCTGTCCTCTATTTTAATGTATTCCATGAAAATAAAAAATTTAGGAACTTAGTATCATATTCTCCTTCTTGCAACCAGTGCACCCCTAGACATATGTTGAACTTGGGGTATCTCAGCAGTAAATCCTTTCCACCGTAAGTGTACCAAAAAAGAATGCGTAAAAGGTAATACTATATTATTGCACTTTCCAACGAGTGTGTTGATTGTGAGGGATTGAAAAGCCTAGTGGGTGGTGACTAAGCGGAAGCAAAATATGTGAGAATACTTGGAATAGAGAGAATATATGATTATTATGTTAATAATAATATATTGTCTCTCTATGTTTCTTGAACGGTATAGAGTGTATAGAGATTCTATATTTCTAGAAACATTGGGTTAAACCACTCCTACCTTGAATAGGAAATCAAGATTACTCCTAATAGGAATAAGACTAAGGCTTCCTATTTATTCAACACTCCCCGCAAGCTGGAATATCTAGAAGTTCCACGCTTGAATTAAAACAAACACTCCACCTAACTCAAAATTACAAATGAAGATTAAATGCCGCAAGAGGATAATAGTGTTGAATGTCGTCGGAAGACATTGCACTATACACAACCCTTGAAAATGAAGTTGAAAGCAGATGGATTTGAACATGAACAAGCTCAAGATAACAAAGTGACACAAACACTCTTGAACAAATGTAAAAAACCTTCATCAAGAGCAATAGAGGTGAAATGGAGCAGGAGCAATAAATGTGTACATATGGTCCATAGCAATGAAGATAGCCAAAGCGATAAAGGGAAGCCCCATAGCAATGAAAGAACAAAACATGCATGGTTCATGGTAATACTCCCCTAGCCCCCCTTTCTTGAAACTTGAGAAATAATAAATGGCATTTGGACATAAAATATTATAGTGCCGATTGCCGAAATTAAACACCCTCAGGGAACAAATAAGGCACACTGAAAATGAAGATGCAAATAAGGTAATACCAAAATTGAACTCCCTCAGGAAAGGAACTTGACAACGGATCCAAAAATCCTTTAAATTTCATAAAAGACCAAAATTTATCGAAAAAAGGGACAATGGAATACCATTGGCGATTCTTAGAACAAGAACCTATGCAAGACAGTTGGAAAAGTTGATTTCACATATCTCACTATGAGAAAGAGATTTGAAGCAACTAGGCCTTCCAAGGGAAATCGTGGGAGGAGTTCATGCAAGTGTGAGGCATCTCCTAGTTTGACTGTACATATAAAGAAGAAGGAAAAAGAAATAGCCAATGATGCAGACTTGCAGAGAAGTCATCTCTTCAACGAAATCATCACCAAAATATAAGCACAAGAACTAAACACTTGAGGAAGCAAGCTTTAAACAAAGGAATGGTACCATTGTAATGTTTTATATGAAGAGTCATATTTTTAAAGTTTAGGTTTCTTACTTGTATATATACTCTGTTGTTCCAACCATTTGAATCTATCAAATCCAAGTATCTTTCTTCACATGGTAACAAACTAGGCTCCTTTCACCAACAAAATTCCCTTCTTTTTTTTTTTCTTCTTACCAAATCAATTTTGTTTTCCTCTTGCACGATAAACGTTCTTGTCCCAATGCATCTCTGGCTGTTGTTTGAAAAACTAACGCCACAATCTTACTCAGAAGTCAGGACGACGTCACCGTGAAGGGCTATCGCAACAAACTCAACTTTGCCTTAACCCGTATTGAATTGATTGCATTTCATTATGGTCCTATGATTATTGGGGTGTTGTCTATTTCAGTCCACAACTTTCAAAACTAGTAATTTAGTACCCTAACTATTTAATTTTTATCAATTTTAGTCTGTACGGCCAAATTGCTAGCCAATTATCGCCAATTTTTATCCACATCTCACCTGCCTCTATATTAATTCAAACAATGGTTTACAAATTATCTTTCATTTTAACACTGAATTAAAAGATTTCGACGACAATTGGCCGACAATTTGACGGGGCGGACTAAAATTGATAAAAATTGAAAAGTTAGGGTATTAAATTGTTAGTTTTGAAAGTTGTGGACTCAAATTGACAACACCCCAATAGTCATATGACCAAAAGTGAAATTTACTCTTGAACTTTATTATAACTTACAATTTGCAGTGAAAAATTGGGATATAATTAGTACCATATTAGGGGTTTAGAATTTCTTACTGGTAAAAATTGTCCCCCATGGCCCCATTAATGTACCCAAAAAAATAAAAAATTAAAAACTTAGTATCATGTTATCCTTCTTGCAACCAGTGACTCCTAGACATATGTTGAACTTGAGGTAACTCAACGGTACATCCTATCCACCACAAGTGTACCCAAAATGGATGCATAAAAGATTATACCATATTATTGCACTTTCCGATGAGTGCAACCCTAGATGTGTGTTGAACTTATTGAAACAATATTAGTTGATTCTCTTTGTCCGCCTTGAGAAGGGTCACATTCTACTTTGTTTCAAAAAAAAGTTGTTTTTTATATGATCATCTCTTATGTTCCAATATAGCAGAATTCTTTAAAAATTAGGCAAGTACCATTTCTTATGTATTTTATTGAATATATACTTATTAGTTATTACTCCAGAATATAAATTTTTATTTTCAAAATTCAATTTATTAGTATAAAAACATAAGCTTGGTTAAATTGGCTGAGAGAATTGTAAAAGGGGCACAAATGGGATGGTGAGTAATTCATTTTGGATTATTAATAGAAAGAAAAAAAATGTCCGGAGACACATTTTGGAAATGAGAATTCTTAAAGCTTCATTTCCCTAATGTGTCTTTTGGAAGACTTTACTATATCCATCCTATCAAAATCCGCATTAGAGAATGCAGCTTTTAACCCAATTTTTAAACACTTCTGCTCAATTGCCTGAAATCTTTCTATATGAAGTCTTTACGGAGGCAATCATGTTTGTGACAGGTGAGGATTAGGGAGAATGTCTGATGCATTTCATAGGAGATAAGAAGTAAAGCTTTTCATCTAAATCCAACTTCCTTTATGACTATGGAAGAACTTGGCATTTATCAAGTGAAACTTTTTCACTGAAAATATAAGGTTTTTTTTTTTTTTTTTTTTTTTCCCACAAGTCATATTTATGAAATGCCGTTTTCTTAAGATTACATTTCTAAGATGCGACATCTTTTAATTTTCTTAGCAACTGCAAATGTTATATAGTACTATTATTTTGCTACTGAAAATTGGGTAATACATAATTAGTCTTCATTAAAATTTGCTTATTTTTGACATTTTGTATAAAGTAAATAAAATATGTATAATTTATGAACTTACCAGTATAGCCATTTCATTGATATTTTGCATCTAACTATGACATTTTACCCTATTTGTTTTATATGTCATTACTCTCTTTTGGGCAAAATAACCAAATGTGTACACTTATGGTTTTTATTCATATTCAGGATTCTAAAAAGCTTCATACTATTAAAGATTACGGAAAAGAGTTGGTAGGGGCTAAAGTCAAAGTCTGGTGGCCCCGGGATAGAAGGTAAGTACTTAAGAAGGGCAAATTGAATGACTGTCTTAGTACCCATTGAAATAGAACGCTTCACTTGTTCCATTATTACCTATTGAGATGGAAAGCATCACTTGTTCCATTGATTACAACATTTGACAATTTCCCTCAGTTGTTAACAGCTTGTGTTTTTGAACTTCAAATTCAATTTTATAAATTTGACACCTAAGGTTATAGGTCTGAAAGATGAATCCTTTTGAGATATTGCATTTACATTATTTGAATCCTATGGTAAATATATACAAATTGTTGCATTTAATTTGTAAACATGTAGCTTATGCACTTTTGATTTATTCTTTTAATATGTATTTTTAAAGTTTTGCTTTTTTAAGTCTAAGAAGCGCTGCCAAGGACCTTGTGGTCCAATGACACCAAGTTGCTCCCTTATATGGGAGGGTTGTGGGTTGGAGCCTCAGTGGAGGCGATATTGGCTCTTTGTCTTCATTTGGTTGAAAAAGTAGCTATGAACAGATACTACATTGTAATAGAGTCAGTAGCATTAAAAAAAAAAAAAAAAAGTCTAAGAAGCGCTATTAAGTTGTCTTGTAAATTATGCAAGCAATTATTGTCATATTTTCTGTTCTTTTCTCTTTACAGGTTTTATGAGGGGGTGATTTCTTCTTTTAACCCTAAGACGGAAAAGCACAAGGTACATAAGCCCAACGGGCAGATATTTCTGTATTTTATGTGTTGCATATAATTGCCCTTTGGATATACTATTTTCTATCTTCAAAAATAGGATTTTCCAAGATAAAGGGCAAATGCTCTTCCCTAACAATTTGCTTTTCTAGGATAGTGATATTTAGGCTGAGTTTGACGCATCTTGACTACTCATGCTCCATTATGTTGGCAATTGTAAACCAACTCCCATTATTCTAATTTCTGCCCAATCCATTTCGAG